>NW_025063842.1:0-154764 GCF_018153295.1 Drosophila grimshawi | reverse complement strand
AGAAACTTAAAACATCAATTTCGCGAGAAATGACTTTAAGACTACATATTTTCAGCTTTTGATGCAGAATCAAAATATAAAAAAAGGGCTTCATAATGTTGAAAGAAATTCTGACTTCTGCCAATTATTGGCGAAGATACATCCGTTTGAATTTGGAAGCAGAAACTTAAAACGTCAATTTCTCAGTAAGACTTTGAGACTACATATTTTCAGCTTTTGATGCAGAGTCAAAATATATAAAAGGGCTTCATGAGTGTTGAAAGAAATTCAACTTCTGACAATTATTGGCGAAGATACATCCGTTTGAATTTGGAAACAGAAACTTAAAACGTCAATTTCTCGAAATGACTTCGAGACTACATATTTTCAGATTTTGATGCAGGGTCAAAATATATAAAGAGGGCTTCATAATGTTGAAGAATTCTTACTTCCTGACAATTATTGGCGAAAATACATCCGTTTGAATTTGAAAACAGAAACTTAAAACGTCAATTTCTCGAAATGACTTCGAGCCCTACACATTTTCAGCTTTTGATGCAGAGTCAAAATATATAAAAAGGGCTTCATAATGTTGAACGAAATTCTGACGTGTGCCAATTATTGACGAAGATACATCCGTTTGAATTTGGAAACAGAAACTTAAAACATCAATTTCGTGAAATGACTTTGAGACTACATATTTTCAGCTTTTGATGCAGAATCAAAATATATAAAAAGGGCTTCATAATGTTGAAAGAAATTCTAGCTGCTGACAATTATTGGCGAAGATACATCCGTTTGAATTTGGAAACAGGAACTTAAAACGTCAATTTCTCGAAATGACTTCACGCGACTACATATTTTTCAGCTTTTTGATGCATAGTCAAAATATATAAAGGGGCTTCATAATGTTGAAAGAAATTCTAACTTCTGACAATTATTGGCGAAGATACATCCGTTTGAATTTGGAAACAGGAACTTAAAACGTCAATTTCTCGAAATGACTTCGCGACTACATATTTTCAGCTTTTGATGCAGAATCAAAATATATAAAAAGGGCTTCATAATGTTGAAAGAAATTCTAACTGCTGGCAATTATTGGCGAAGAAGATACATCCGTTTGAATTTGGAAACAGAAACTTAAAACGTCAATTTCTCAGAAATGACTTTGAGACTACATATTTTCAACTTTTGATGCACAGTCAAAATATATAAAAAGAACTTCATAATGTTGAAAGAAATTCTAACTTCTGACAATTATTGGCGAAGATACATCCGTTTGAATTTGGAAACGGAAACTTAAAACGTCAATTTCTGGAAATGACTTTGAGACTACATATTTTCAGCTTTTGATGCAGAATCAAAATATATAAAAAGGAGCTTCATAATGTTGAAAGAAATTCTAGCTGCTGACAATTATTGGCGAAAGATACATCCGTTTGAATTTGGAAACAGGAACTTAAAACGTCAATTTCTCAGAAATGACTTCGCGACTAGTATTTTCAGCTTTTGATGCATAGTCAAAATATATAAAGGGCTTCATAATGTTGAAAGAATTCTAACTTCTGACAATTATTGGCGAAGATACATCCGTTTGAATTTGGAAACAGAAACTTAAAACGTCAATTTCTCGAAATGACTTCGAGACTACATATTTTCAGTTTTTGATGCAGAATCAAAATATATAAAAAGGAATACATAATGTTGAAAGAAATTCTAACTTCTGACAATTATTGGCGAAGATACATCCGTTTGAATTTGGAAACAGGGGAAAACTTAAAACGTCAATTTCTCGAATGACTTCGAGACTACATATTTTCAGCTTTTGATGCAGAATCAAAATATATAAAAAGGGCTTCATAATGTTGAAAGAAATTCTAACTTCTGACAATTATTGGCGAAGATACATCCGTTTGAATTTGGAAACAGAAACTTAAAACGTCAATTTCTGGAAATGACTTCAAGACTACATATTTTCAGCTTTCGATGCAGAATCAAAATATATAATTTTTTTTTTTAATGTTGAAAGAAATTCTAACTGCTGACAATTATTGGCGAAGGTACAATAGTTGGGTTTTGGAAACCGAAACTTAAAACGTCAATTTCTCGAAATGACTTCGCGACTACATATTTTCAGCTTTTGATGCAGAGTCAAAATATATAAAGGGGCTTCATAATGTTGAAAGAAATTCTGACTTCTGACAATTGACTGGCGAAGATACATCACTTTGAATTTGGGAAAAGAAACTTAAACCGCCAATATCTCGAAATGACTTCGAGACGACATATTTTCAACTTTTGATGCAGAATCAAAATATATAAAAGGGCTTCATAATGTTGAAAGAAATTCTAACTTCTTACAATTATTGGCGAAGATACATCCGTTTGAATTTGGAAACAGAAACTTAAAACGTCTTTTTTTTTTTTTTTTTTTTTTTTTTTTTTTTTTTTCCCCCCCCCCCCCCCCCCCCCCCCCCCCCCCCCCCCCCCCCCCCCCCCCCCCCCCCCCCCCCCCCTATTTCTCGAAATGACTTCGCGACTACATATTTTCAGCTTTGATGCAGAATCAAAATATATAAAAAGGGCTTCTATAATGTTGAACGAAATTCTAACTTCTGACAATTATTGGCGAAGATACATCCGTTTGAATTTGGAGAACAGAAACTTAAAACGTCAATTTCTGGAAATGACTTCGAGACTACATATTTTCAGCTTTTGATGCAGAATCAAATATATAAAAAGGGCTTCATAATGTTGAAAGAAATTCTAACTTCTTACAATTTTAGGCGAAGATACATTCGTTTGAATTTGGAAACAGAAACTTAAAACGTCTATTTCTCGA
Organism: Drosophila grimshawi; assembly: GCF_018153295.1. Lineage (NCBI taxonomy): Eukaryota > Metazoa > Arthropoda > Insecta > Diptera > Drosophilidae > Drosophila > Drosophila grimshawi. The sequence goes on along the minus strand of NW_025063842.1, from coordinate 151,943 downwards.
AATGACTTCGGACTACATATTTTCAGCTTTTGATGCAGGGTGAAAATAATATAAAAAGAGCTTCATAATGTTGAAAAGAAATTCTAACTTCTGACAGTTATTGGCGAAGATACATCCGTTTGAATTTGGAAACAGAAACTTAAAACGTCGATTTCTCGAAATGACTTCAAGACTACATATTTTCAGCTTTTGATGCAGAATCAAAATATATAAAAAGGAGCTTCATAATGTTGAAGAAATTCCCCAACTTCTGACAATTATTGGCGAAGATACATCCGTTTGAATTTGGAAACAGAAACTTAAAACATCAATTTCGCGAAATGACTTTAAGACTACATATTTTCAGCTTTTGATGCAGAATCAAAATATATAAAAAAAGGGCTTCATAATGTTGAACGAAATTCTGACTTCTGCCAATTATTGGCGAAGATACATCCGTTTGGATTTGGAAACAGAAACTTAAAACGTCAATTTCTCAGAAATGACTTTGAGACTACATATTTTTCAGCTTTTGATGCAGAGTCAAAATATATAAAAGAGAGCTTCATAGTGTTGAAAGAAATTCTAACTTCACGGACAATTATTGGCGAAAGATACATCCGTTTGAATTTGGAAACGGAAACTTAAAACGTCAATTTCTCAGAAATGACTTCGAACTACATATTTTCAGATTTTGATGCAGGGTCAAAATATATAAAAAAGGGCTTCATAATGTTGAAAGAAATTCTTACTTCTGACAATTATTGGCGAAGATACATCCGTTTGAATTTGGAAACAGAAACTTGAAACGTCAATTTCTCGAAATGACTTCGAGACTACATATTTTCAGCTTTTGATGCAGAGTCAAAATATATAAAAAAGGGCTTCATAATGATGAACGAAATTCTGACTTGTGCCAATTATTGACGAAGATACATCCGTTTGAATTTGGAAACAGAAACTTAAAACATCAATTTCGTGAAATGACTTTGAGACTACATATTTTCAGCTTTTGATGCAGAATCAAAATATATAAAAAGGGCTTCATAATGTTGAAAGAAATTAGACTGCTGACAATTATTGGCGAAGAAGATACATCCGTTTGAATTTGGAAACAGAAACTTGAAACGTCAATTTCTCGAAATGATTTCGAGACTACATATTTTCAGCTTTTGATGCAAGAGTCAAAATATATAAAAGGGCTTCATAATGTTGAAAGAAATTCTAACTTCTGACAATTATTTGGCGAAGATACATCAGCTTGAATTTGGAAACCGAAACTTAAAACGTCAATTTCTCGAAATGACTTCGCGACTACATATTTTCAGCTTTTTGATGCAGAATCAAAATATATAAAGGGCTTCATAATGTTGAAAGAGGTTCTGACTTCTGACAATTATTAGCGAAGATACATCCGTTTGAATTTGGAAACAGAAACTTAAAACGTCAATTTCTCGAAATGACTTCGAGACTACATATTTTCAGCTTTTGATGCAGAATCAAAATATATAAAAAGGAGAAGCTTCATAATGTTGAAAGAAATTCTAACTTCTGACAATTATTGGCGAAGATACATCCGTTTGAATTTGGAAACAGAAACTTAAAACGTCAATTTCTCGAAATGACTTCGAGACTACATATTTTCAGCTTTTGATGCAGAATCAAAATATATAAAAAGGGCTTCATAATGTTGAAAGAAATTCAAACTTCTGCCAATTATTAGCGAAGATACATCCGTTTGAATTTGGAAACAGAAACTTAAAACGTCAATTTCTCGAAATGACTTCGAGACTACATATTTTCAGCTTTTTGATGCAGAATCAAAATATATAAAAAGGGCTTCATAATGTTGAAAGAAATTCTAACTTCTGACAATTATTGGCGAAGATACATCCGTTTGAATTTGGAAACAGGAAACTTAAAACGTCAATTTCTCGAAATGACTTCGAGACTACATATTTTCAGCTTTTGATGCAGAATCAAAATATATAAAAAGGGCTTCAAAATGTTGAACAATTATTGGCGAAGATACATCCGTTTGAATTTGGAAACAGAAACTTAAAACGTCAATTTCTCGAAATGACTTCGCGACTACATATTTTCAGCTTTTGATGCAGAATCAAAATATATAAAAAGGGCTTCATAATGTTGAAAGAAATTCTAACTTCTGACAATTATTGGCGAAGATACATCCGTTTGAATTTGGAAACAGAAACTTAAAACGTCAATTTCTCGAAATGACTTCGAGACTACATATTTTCAGCTTTTGATGCAGAATCAAAATATATAAAAAGGGCTTCATAATGTTGAAAGAAATTCTAGCTGCTGACAATTATTGGCGAAGATACATCCGTTTGAATTTGGAAACAGAAACTTAAAACGTCAATTTCTCGAAATGACTTTGAGACTACATATTTTCAGCTTTTGATGCAGAATCAAAATATATAAAAAGGGCTTCATAATGTTGAAAGAAATTCTAACTTCTGACAATTATTGGCGAAGATACATCCGTTTGAATTTGGAAACAGGAAACTTAAAACGTCAATTTCTCGAAATGACTTCGCGACTACATATTTTCAGCTTTTGATGCAGAGTCAAAATATATAAAAAGGGCTTCATAATGTTGAAAGAAATTCTAACTTCTGACAATTATTGGCGAAGATACATCCGTTTGAATTTGGAAACAGAAACTTAAAACGTCAATTTCTCGAAATGACTTCGAGACTACATATTTTCAGCTTTTGATGCAGAGTCAAAATATATAAAAAGGGCTTCATAATGTTGAAAGAAATTCTAACTTCTGACAATTATTGGCGAAGATACATCCGTTTGAATTTGGAAACAGAAACTTAAAACGTCAATTTCTCGAAATGACTTCGAGACTACATATTTTCAGCTTTTGATGCAGAATCAAAATATATAAAAAGGGCTTCATAATGTTGAAAGAAATTCTAACTTCTGACAATTATTGGCGAAGATACATCCATTTGAATTTGGAAACAGAAACTTAAAACGTCAATTTCTGGAAATGACTTCGAGACTACATATTTTCAGCTTTTGATGCAGAATCAAAATATATAAAAAGGGCTTCATAATGTTGAAAGAAATTCTAACTTCTGACAATTATTGGCGAAGATACATCCGTTTGAATTTGGAAACAGAAACTTAAAACGTCAATTTCTCGAAATGACTTCGAGACTACATATTTTCAGCTTTTGATGCAGAGTCAAAATATATAAAAAGGGCTTCATAATGTTGAAAGAAATTCTAACTTCTGACAATTATTGGCGAAGATACATCCGTTTGAATTTGGAAACAGAAACTTAAAACGTCAATTTCTCGAAATGACTTCGAGACTACATATTTTCAGCTTTTGATGCAGAATCAAAATATATAAAAAGGGCTTCATAATGTTGAAAGAAATTCTAACTTCTGACAATTATTGGCGAAGATACATCCGTTTGAATTTGGAAACAGAAACTTAAAACGTCAATTTCTCGAAATGACTTCGAGACTACATATTTTCAGCTTTTGATGCAGAATCAAAATATATAAAAAGGGCTTCATAATGTTGAAAGAAATTCTAACTTCTGACAATTATTGGCGAAGATACATCCGTTTGAATTTGGAAACAGAAACTTAAAACGTCAATTTCTCGAAATGACTTCGAGACTACATATTTTCAGCTTTTGATGCAGAATCAAAATATATAAAAAGGGCTTCATAATGTTGAACGAAATTCTAACTTCTGACAATTATTGGCGAAGATACATCCGTTTGAATTTGGAAACAGAAACTTAAAACGTCAATTTCTCGAAATGACTTCGAGACTACATATTTTCAGCTTTTGATGCAGAATCAAAATATATAAAAAGGGCTTCATAATGTTGAAAGAAATTCTAACTTCTGACAATTATTGGCGAAGATACATCCGTTTGAATTTGGAAACAGAAACTTAAAACGTCAATTTCTCGAAATGACTTCGAGACTACATATTTTCAGCTTTTGATGCAGAATCAAAATATATAAAAAGGGCTTCATAATGTTGAAAGAAATTCTAACTTCTGACAATTATTGGCGAAGATACATCCGTTTGAATTTGGAAACAGAAACTTAAAACGTCAATTTCTCGAAATGACTTCGAGACTACATATTTTCAGCTTTTGATGCAGAATCAAAATATATAAAAAGGGCTTCATAATGTTGAAAGAAATTCTAGCTGCTGCCAATTATTGGCGAAGATACATCCGTTTGAATTTGGAAACAGAAACTTAAAACGTCAATTTCTCGAAATGACTTTGAGACTACATATTTTCAGCTTTTGATGCAGAGTCAAAATATATAAAAAGGGCTTCATAGTGCTGAAAGGAAAATTCTAACTTCTGACAATTACTGACGAAGATACATCCGTTTGAACTTGGAAACATAAACTTAAAACGTCAATTTCTCGAAATGACTTCGAGACTACATATTTTCAGATCTTGATGCAGAGTCAAAATATATAAAAAGAGCTTCATAATGTTGAAAGAAATTCTTACTTTTGACAATTATTGGCGAAGATACATCCGTTTGAATTTGGAAACAGAAACTTAAAACGTAAATTTCTCGAAATGACTTCGAGACTACATATTTTCAGCTTTTGATGCAGAGTCAAAATATATAAAAAGGGCTTCATAATGTTGAACGAAATTCTGACTTGTGCCAATTATTGACGAAGATACATCCGTTTGAATTTGGAAACAGAAACTTAAAACATCAATTTCGTGAAATGACTTTGAGACTACATATTTTCAGCTTTTGATGCAGAATCAAAATATATAAAAAGGGCTTCATAATGTTGAAAGAAATTCTAACTGCTGACAATTATTGGCGAAGATACATCCGTTTGAATTTGGAAACAGAAACTTAAAACGTCAATTTCTCGAAATGATTTCGAGACTACATATTTTCAGCTTTTGATGCATAGTCAAAATATATAAAACGGGCTTCATAATGTAGAAAGAAATTCTAACTTCTGACAATTATTGGCGAAGATACATCAGCTTGAATTTGGAAACCGAAACTTAAAACGTCAATTTCTCGAAATGACTTCGAGACTACATATTTTCAGCTTTGATGCAGAATCAAAATATATAAAAAGGGCTTCATAATGTTGAAAGAAGTTCTAACTTCTAACAATTATTGGCGAAGATACATCCGTTTGAATTTGGAAACAGAAACTTAAAACGTCAATTTCTCGAAATGACTTCGAGACTACATATTTTCAGCTTTTGATGCAGAGTCAAAATATATAAAAAGGGCTTCATAATGTTGAACGAAATTCTAACTTCTGACAATTATTGGCGAAGATACATCCGTTTGAATTTGGAAACAGAAACTTAAAACGTCAATTTCTCGAAATGACTTCGAGACTACATATTTTCAGCTTTTGATGCAGAGTCAAAATATATAAAAAGGGCTTCATAATGTTGAAAGAAATTCTAACTTCTGACAATTATTGGCGAAGATACATCCGTTTGAATTTGGAAACAGAAACTTAAAACGTCAATTTCTCGAAATGACTTCGAGACTACATATTTTCAGCTTTTGATGCAGAGTCAAAATATATAAAAAGGGCTTCATAATGTTGAAAGAAATTCTAACTTCTGACAATTATTGGCGAAGATACATCCGTTTGAATTTGGAAACAGGAACTTAAAACGTCAATTTCTCGAAATGACTTCGCGACTACATATTTTCAGCTTTTGATGCATAGTCAAAATATATAAAAAGGGCTTCATAATGTTGAAAGAAATTCTAACTTCTGACAATTATTGGCGAAGATACATCCGTTTGAATTTGGAAACAGAAACTTAAAACGTCAATTTCTCGAAATGACTTCGCGACTACATATTTTCAGCTTTTGATGCAGAATCAAAATATATAAAAAGGGCTTCATAATGTTGAAAGAAATTCTAGCTGCTGACAATTATTGGCGAAGATACATCCGTTTGAATTTGGAAACCGAAACTTAAAACGTCAATTTCTCGAAATGACTTTGAGACTACATATTTTCAGCTTTTGATGCAGAGTCAAAATATATAAAAAGGGCTTCATAATGTTGAAAGAAATTCTAACTTCTGACAATTATTGGCGAAGATACATCCGTTTGAATTTGGAAACAGAAACTTAAAACGTCAATTTCTCGAAATGACTTTGAGACTACATATTTTCAGCTTTTGATGCAGAATCAAAATATATAAAAAGGGCTTCATAATGTTGAAAGAAATTCTAACTGCTGACAATTATTGGCGAAGATACATCCGTTTGAATTTGGAAACAGAAACTTAAAACGTCAATTTCTCGAAATGACTTCGAGACTACATATTTTCAGCTTTTGATGCAGAGTCAAAATATATAAAAAGGGCTTCATAATGTTGAAAGAAATTCTAACTTCTGACAATTATTGGCGAAGATACATCCGTTTGAATTTGGAAACAGAAACTTAAAACGTAAATTTCTCGAAATGACTTCGAGACTACATATTTTCAGTTTTTGATGCAGAATCAAAATATATAAAAAGGGCTTCATAATGTTGAAAGAAATTCTAACTTCTGACAATTATTGGCGAAGATACATCCGTTTGAATTTGGAAACAGAAACTTAAAACGTCAATTTCTGGAAATGACTTCGAGACTACATATTTTCAGCTTTTGATGCAGAATCAAAATATATAAAAAGGGCTTCATAATGTTGCAAGAAATTCTAACTTCTGACAATTATTGGCGAAGATACATCCGTTTGAATTTGGAAACAGAAACTTAAAACGTAAATTTCTGGAAATGACTTCAAGACTACATATTTTCAGCTTTTGATGCAGAATCAAAATATATAAAAATTGTTGAAAGAAATTCTAACTGCTGACAATTATTGGCGAAGATACAACCGGTTGAATTTGGAAACCGAAACTTAAAACGTCAATTTCTCGAAATGACTTCGCGACTACATATTTTCAGCTTTTGATGCAGAGTCAAAATATATAAAAAGGGCTTCATAATGTTGAAAGAAATTCTGACTTCTGACAATTATTGGCGAAGATACATCATTTGAATTTGGGAAAAGAAACTTAAACCGCCAATATCTCGAAATGACTTCGAGACTACATATTTTCAGCTTTTGATGCAGGGTCAAAATATATAAAAAGGGCTTCACAATGTTGAAAGAAATTCTAACTTCTGACAATTATTGGCGAAGATACATCCGTTTGAATTTGGAAACAGAAACTTAAAACGTCTATTTCTCGAAATGACTTCGAGTAATACATATTTTCAGCTTTTGATGCAGAATTAAAATATATAAAAAGGGCTTCATAATGTTGAAAGAAATTCTAACTTCTGACAATTATTGGCGAAGATACATCCGTTTGAATTTGGAAAAAGAAACTTAAAACGTCAATTTCTGGAAATGACTTCGAGACTACATATCTTCAGCTTCGATGCAGAGTCAAAATATATAAAACGGCTCCATAATGTTGAAAGAAACTCAAACTTTGACAATTATAGGCGAAGATACATCCGTTGAATTTGGAAACAGAAACTTAAAACGTCTATTTCTCGAAATGACTTCGAGAATACATATTTTCAGCTTTTGATGCAGAATTAAAATATATAAAAAGGGCTTCATAATGTTGAAAGAAATTCTAACTTCTGACAATTATTGGCGAAGATACATCCGTTTGAATTTGGAAAAAGAAACTTAAAACGTCGATTTCTCGAAATGACTTCAAGACTACATATTTTCAGCTTTTGATGCAGAATCAAAATATATAAAAAGGGCTTCATAATGTTGAAAGAAATTCTAACTGCTGACAATTATTGGCGAAGATACATCCGTTTGAATTTGGAAACAGAAACTTAAAACGTCAATTTCTCGAAATGACTTTAAGACTACATATTTTCAGCTTTTGATGCAGAATCAAAATATATAAAAAGGGTTTCATAATGTTGAAAGAAATTCTGACTTCTGACAATTATTGGCGAAGATACATCCGTTTGAATTTGGAAACAGAAACTTAAAACGTCAATTTCTCGAAATGACTTTGAGACTACATATTTTCAGCTTTTGATGCAGAGTCAAAATATATAAAAAGGGCTTCATAGTGTTGAAAGAAATTCTAACTTCTGACAATTATTGGCGAAGATACATCCGTTTGAATTTGGAAACAGAAACTTAAAACGTCAATTTCTCGAAATGACTTCGAGACTACATATTTTCAGATTTTGATGCAGAATCAAAATATATAAAAAGGGCTTCATAATGTTGAAAGAAATTCTTACTTCTGACAATTATTGGCGAAGATACATCCGTTTGAATTTGGAAACAGAAACTTAAAACGTCAATTTCTCGAAATGACTTCGAGACTACATATTTTCAGCTTTTGATGCAGAGTCAAAATATATAAAAAGGGCTTCATAATGTTGAACGAAATTCTGACTTGTGCCAATTATTGACGAAGATACATCCGTTTGAATTTGGAAACAGAAACTTAAAACATCAATTTCGTGAAATGACTTTGAGACTACATATTTTCAGCTTTTGATGCAGAATCAAAATATATAAAAAGGGCTTCATAATGTTGAAAGAAATTCTAACTGCTGACAATTATTGGCGAAGATACATCCGTTTGAATTTGGAAACAGAAACTTAAAACGTCAATTTCTCGAAATGATTTCGAGACTACATATTTTCAGCTTTTGATGCATAGTCAAAATATATAAAAAGGGCTTCATAATGTTGAAAGAAATTCTAACTTCTGACAATTATTGGCGAAGATACATCAGCTTGAATTTGGAAACCGAAACTTAAAACGTCAATTTCTCGAAATGACTTCGCGACTACATATTTTCAGCTTTTGATGCAGAGTCAAAATATATAAAAAGGGCTTCATAATGTTGAAAGAAATTCTGACTTCTGCCAATTATTGGCGAAGATACATCCGTTTGAATTTGGAAACAGAAACTTAAAACGTCAATTTCTCGAAATGACTTCGAGACTACATATTTTCAGCTTTTGATGCAGAGTCAAAATATATAAAAAGGGCTTCATAATGTTGAAAGAAATTCTAACTTCTGACAATTATTGGCGAAGATACATCCGTTTGAATTTGGAAACAGAAACTTAAAACGTCAATTTCTCGAAATGACTTCGAGACTACATATTTTCAGTTTTTGATGCAGAATCAAAATATATAAAAAGGGCTTCATAATGTTGAAAGAAATTCTAACTTCTGACAATTATTGGCGAAGATACATCCGTTTGAATTTGGAAACAGAAACTTAAAACGTCAATTTCTGGAAATGACTTCGAGACTACATATTTTCAGCTTTTGATGCAGAATCAAAATATATAAAAAGGGCTTCATAATGTTGCAAGAAATTCTAACTTCTGACAATTATTGGCGAAGATACATCCGTTTGAATTTGGAAACAGAAACTTAAAACGTAAATTTCTGGAAATGACTTCAAGACTACATATTTTCAGCTTTTGATGCAGAATCAAAATATATAAAAAGCCAATGTTGAAAGAAATTCTAACTGCTGACAATTATTGGCGAAGATACAACCGTTTGAATTTGGAAACCGAAACTTAAAACGTCAATTTCTCGAAATGACTTCGAGACTACATATTTTCAGCTTTTGATGCAGAATCAAAATATATAAAAAGGGCTTCATAATGTTGAAAGAAATTCTGACTTCTGACAATTATTGGCGAAGATACATCCGTTTGAATTTGGGAAAAGAAACTTAAACCGTCAATTTCTCGAAATGACTTCGAGACTACATATTTTCAGATTTTGATGCAGAATCAAAATATATAAAAAGGGCTTCATAATGTTGAAAGAAATTCTAACTGCTGACAATTATTGGCGAAGATACATCCGTTTGAATTTGGAAACCGAAACTTAAAACGTCAATTTCTCGAAATGACTTCGCGACTACATATTTTCAGCTTTTGATGCAGAGTCAAAATATATAAAAAGGGCTTCATAATGTTGAACGAAATTCTAACTTCTGACAATTATTGGCGAAGATACATCCGTTTGAATTTGGAAACAGAAACTTAAAACGTCAATTTCTCGAAATGACTTCGCGACTACATATTTTCAGCTTTTGATGCAGAATCAAAATATATAAAAAGGGCTTCATAATGTTGAAAGAAATTCTAACTTCTTACAATTTTAGGCGAAGATACATCCGTTTGAATTTGGAAACAGAAACTTAAAACGTCAATTTCTCGAAATGACTTCGAGACTACATATTTTCAGCTTTTGATGAAGAATCAAAATATATAAAAAGGGGTTCATAATGTTGAAAGAAATTCTAACTTCTGACAATTATTGGCGAAGATACATCCGTTTGAATTTGGAAACCGAAACTTAAAACGTCAATTTCTCGAAATGACTTCAAGACTACATATTTTCAGCTTTTGATGCAGAATCAAAATATATAAAAAGGGCTTCATAATGTTGAAAGAAATTCTAACTTCTGACAATTATTGGCGAAGATACATCCGTTTGAATTTGGAAACAGAAACTTAAAACATCAATTTCTCGAAATGACTTTAAGACTACATATTTTCAGCTTTTGATGCAGAGTCAAAATATATAAAAAGGGCTTCATAATGTTGAAAGAAATTCTAACTTCTGACAATTATTGGCGAAGATACATCCGTTTGAATTTGGAAACAGAAACTTAAAACGTCAATTTCTCGAAATGACTTTGAGACTACATATTTTCAGCTTTTGATGCAGAGTCAAAATATATAAAAAGGGCTTCATAATGTTGAAAGAAATTCTAACTTCTGACAATTATTGGCGAAGATACATCCGTTTGAATTTGGAAACAGAAACTTAAAACGTCAATTTCTCGAAATGACTTCGAGACTACATATTTTCAGCTTTTGATGCAGAGTCAAAATATATAAAAAGGGCTTCATAATGTTGAACGAAATTCTGACTTGTGCCAATTATTGACGAAGATACATCCGTTTGAATTTGGAAACAGAAACTTAAAACATCAATTTCGTGAAATGACTTTGAGACTACATATTTTCAGCTTTTGATGCAGAATCAAAATATATAAAAAGGGCTTCATAATGTTGAAAGAAATTCTAACTTCTGACAATTATTGGCGAAGATACATCCGTTTGAATTTGGAAACAGAAACTTAAAACGTCAATTTCTCGAAATGATTTCGAGACTACATATTTTCAGCTTTTGATGCATAGTCAAAATATATAAAAAGGGCTTCATAATGTTGAAAGAAATTCTAACTTCTGACAATTATTTGCGAAGATACATCAGCTTGAATTTGGAAACCGAAACTTAAAACGTCAATTTCTCGAAATGACTTTGAGACTACATATTTTCAGCTTTTGATGCAGAGTCAAAATATATAAAAAGGGCTTCATAATGTTGAAAGAAATTCTGACTTCTGCCAATTATTGGCGAAGATACATCCGTTTGAATTTGGAAACAGAAACTTAAAACGTCAATTTCTCGAAATGACTTCGAGACTACATATTTTCAGATTTTGATGCAGGGTCAAAATATATAAAAAGGGCTTCATAATGTTGAAAGAAATTCTTACTTCTGACAATTATTGGCGAAGATACATCCGTTTGAATTTGGAAGCAGAAACTTAAAACGTCAATTTCTCGAAATGACTTCGAGACTACATATTTTCAGCTTTTGATGCAGAGTCAAAATATATAAAAAGGGCTTCATAATGTTGAAAGAAATTCTAACTTCTGACATTATTGACGAGATACATCCGTTTGAATTTGGAAACAGAAACTTAAAACGTCAATTTCGTGAAATGACTTTGAGACTACATATTTTCAGCTTTTGATGCAGAATCAAAATATATAAAAAGGGCTTCATAATGTTGAAAGAAATTCTAACTGCTGACAATTATTGGCGAAGATACATCCCTTTGAATTTGGAAACAGAAACTTAAAACGTCAATTTCTCGAAATGATTTCGAGACTACATATTTTCAGCTTTTGATGCATAGTCAAAATATATAAAAAGGGCTTCATAATGTTGAAAGAAATTCTAACTTCTGACAATTATTGGCGAAGATACATCAGCTTGAATTTGGAAACCGAAACTTAAAACGTCAATTTCTCGAAATGACTTCGGCGACTACATATTTTCAGCTTTTGATGCAGAATCAAAATATATAAAAAGGGCTTCATAATGATGAAAGAAGTTCTGACTTCTGACAATTATTGGCGAAGATACATCCGTTTGAATTTGGAAACAGAAACTTAAAACGTCAATTTCTCGAAATGACTTCGAGACTACATATTTTCAGCTTTTGATGCAGAGTCAAAATATATAAAAAGGGCTTCATAATGTTGAAAGAAATTCTAACTTCTGACAATTATTGGCGAAGATACATCCGTTTGAATTTGGAAACAGAAACTTAAAACGTCAATTTCGCGAAATGACTTTGAGACTACATATTTTCAGCTTTTGATGCAGAATCAAAATATATAAAAAGGGCTTCATAATGTTGAAAGAAATTCTAGCTGCTGACAATTATTGGCGAAGATACATCCGTTTGAATTTGGAAACAGGAACTTAAAACGTCAATTTCTCGAAATGACTTCGCGACTACATATTTTCAGCTTTTGATGCAGAGTCAAAATATATAAAAAGGGCTTCATAATGTTGAAAGAAATTCTAACTTCTGACAATTATTGGCGAAGATACATCCGTTTGAATTTGGAAACAGAAACTTAAACCGTCAATTTCTCGAAATGACTTCGAGACTACATATTTTCAGCTTTTGATGCAGAATCAAAATATATAAAAAGGGCTTCATAATGTTGAAAGAAATTCTAGCTGCTGACAATTATTGACGAAGATACATCCGGTTGAATTTGGAAACCGAAACTTAAAACGTCAATTTCTCGAAATGATTTCGAGACTACATATTTTCAGCTTTTGATGCAGAGTCAAAATATATAAAAAGGGCTTCATAATGTTGAAAGAAATTCTAACTTCTGACGATTATTGGCGAAGATACATCCGATTGAATTTGGAAACAGAAACTTAAAACGTCAATTTCTCGAAATGACTTCGCGACTACATATTTTCAGCTTTTGATGCAGAGTCAAAATATATAAAAAGGGCTTCATAATGTTGAAAGAAGTTCTGACTTCTGCCAATTATTGGCGAAGATACATCCGTTTGAATTTGGAAACAGAAACTTAGAACGTCAATTTCTCGAAATGACTTCGAGACTACATATTTTCAGCTTTTGATGCAGAATCAAAATATATAAAAAGGGCTTCATAATGTTGAACGAAATTCTGACTTCTGCCAATTATTGGCGAAGATACATCCGGTTGAATTTGGAAACCGAAACTTAAAACGTCAATTTCTCGAAATGACTTCGAGACTACATATTTTCAGCTTTTGATGCAGAGTCAAAATATATAAAAAGGGCTTCATAATGTTGAAAGAAATTCTAACTTCTGACAATTATTGGCGAAGATACATCCGTTTGAATTTGGAAACAGAAACTTAAAACGTCAATTTCTCGAAATGACTTTGAGACTACATATTTTCAGCTTTTGATGCAGAGTCAAAATATATAAAAAGGGCTTCATAATGTTGAAAGAAATTCTAACTTCTGACAATTATTGGCGAAGATACATCCGTTTGAATTTGGAAACAGAAACTTAAAACGTCAATTTCGCGAAATGACTTTGAGACTACATATTTTCAGCTTTTGATGCAGGGTCAAAATATATAAAAAGGGCTTCATAATGTTGAAAGAAATTCTAACTTCTGACAATTATTGGCGAAGATACATCCGTTTGAATTTGGAAACAGAAACTTAAAACGTCAATTTCTCGAAATGACTTTGAGACTACATATTTTCAGCTTTTGATGCAGAGTCAAAATATATAAAAAGGGCTTCATAATGTTGCAAGAAATTCTAACTTCTGACAATTATTGGCGAAGATACATCCGTTTGAATTTGGAAACAGAAACTTAAAACGTCAATTTCTGGAAATGACTTCAAGACTACATATTTTCAGCTTTTGATGCAGAATCAAAATATATAAAAATGTTGAAAGAAATTCTAACTGCTGACAATTATTGGCGAAGATACAACCGGTTGAATTTGGAAACCGAAACTTAAAACGTCAATTTCTCGAAATGACTTCGTGACTACATATTTTCAGCTTTTGATGCAGAGTCAAAATATATAAAAAGGGCTTCATAATGTTGAAAGAAATTCTAACTTCTGACAATTATTGGCGAAGATACATCCGTTTGAATTTGGAAACAGAAACTTTAAACGTCAATTTCTCGAAATGACTTCGAGACTACATATTTTCAGCTTTTGATGCAGAATCAAAATATATAAAAAGGGCTTCATAATGTTGAAAGAAATTCTAACTTCTGACAATTATTGGCGAAGATACATCCGTTTGAATTTGGAAACAGAAACTTAAAACGTCAATTTCTCGGAAATGACTTCGAGACTACATATTTTCAGCTTTTGATGCAGAATCAAAATATATAAAAAAATGTTGAAAGAAATTCTAACTGCTGACAATTATTGGCAAAGATACAACCGGTTGAATTTGGAAACCGAAACTTAAAACGTCAATTTCTCGAAATGACTTCGCGACTACATATTTTCAGCTTTTGATGCAGAGTCAAAATATATAAAAAGGGCTTCATAATGTTGAAAGAAATTCTGACTTCTGACAATTATTGGCGAAGATACATCAGTTTGAATTTGGGAAAAGAAACTTAAACCGTCAATATCTCGAAATGACTTCGAGACTACATATTTTCAGCTTTTGATGCAGAATCAAAATATATAAAAAGGGCTTCATAATGTTGAAAGAAATTCTAACTTCTTACAATTATTGGCGAAGATACATCCGTTTGAATTTGGAAACAGAAACTTAAAACATCAATTTCGCGAAATGACTTTAAGACTACATATTTTCAGCTTTTGATGCAGAATCAAAATATATAAAAAGGGCTTCATAATGTTGAAAGAAATTCTAACTTCTGACAATTATTGGCGAAGATACATCCGTTTGAATTTGGAAACAGAAACTTAAAACGTCAATTTCTCGAAATGACTTCGAGACTACATATTTTCAGCTTTTGATGCAGAATCAAAATATATAAAAAGGGCTTCATAATGTTGAAAGAAATTCTAACTTCTTACAATTATTGGCGAAGATACATCCGTTTGAATTTGGAAACAGAAACTTAAAACATCAATTTCGCGAAATGACTTTAAGACTACATATTTTCAGCTTTTGATGCAGGGTCAAAATATATAAAAAGGGCTTCATAATGTTGAAAGAAATTCTGACTTCTGACAATTATTGGCGAAGATACATCCGTTTGAATTTGGAAACAGAAACTTAAAACGTCAATTTCTCGAAATGACTTTGAGACTACATATTTTCAGCTTTTGATGCAGAGTCAAAATATATAAAAAGGGCTTCATAGTGTTGAAAGAAATTCTAACTTCTGACAATTATTGGCGAAGATACATCCGTTTGAATTTGGAAACAGAAACTTAAAACGTCAATTTCTCGAAATGACTTCGCGACTACATATTTTCAGATTTTGATGCAGGGTCAAAATATATAAAAAGGGCTTCATAATGTTGAAAGAAATTCTTACTTCTGACAATTATTGGCGAAGATACATCCGTTTGAATTTGGAAACAGAAACTTAAAACGTCAATTTCTCGAAATGACTTCGAGACTACATATTTTCAGCTTTTGATGCAGAGTCAAAATATATAAAAAGGGCTTCATAATGTTGAACGAAATTCTGACTTGTGCCAATTATTGACGAAGATACATCCGTTTGAATTTGGAAACAGAAACTTAAAACATCAATTTCGTGAAATGACTTTGAGACTACATATTTTCAGCTTTTGATGCAGAATCAAAATATATAAAAAGGGCTTCATAATGTTGAAAGAAATTCTAACTGCTGACAATTATTGGCGAAGATACATCCGTTTGAATTTGGAAACAGAAACTTAAAACGTCAATTTCTCGAAATGATTTCGAGACTACATATTTTCAGCTTTTGATGCATAGTCAAAATATATAAAAAGGGCTTCATAATGTTGAAAGAAATTCTAACTTCTGACAATTATTGGCGAAGATACATCAGCTTGAATTTGGAAACCGAAACTTAAAACGTCAATTTCTCGAAATGACTTCGCGACTACATATTTTCAGCTTTTGATGCAGAATCAAAATATATAAAAAGGGCTTCATAATGTTGAAAGAAGTTCTGACTTCTGCCAATTATTGGCGAAGATACATCCGTTTGAATTTGGAAACAGAAACTTAAAACGTCAATTTCTCGAAATGACTTCGAGACTACATATTTTCAGCTTTTGATGCAGAATCAAAATATATAAAAAGGGCTTCATAATGTTGAACGAAATTCTGACTTCTGCCAATTATTGACGAAGATACATCCGTTTGAATTTGGAAACCGAAACTTAAAACGTCAATTTCTCGAAATGACTTCGAGACTACATATTTTCAGCTTTTGATGCAGAGTCAAAATATATAAAAAGGGCTTCATAATGTTGAAAGAAATTCTAACTTCTGACAATTATTGGCGAAGATACATCCGTTTGAATTTGGAAACAGAAACTTAAAACGTCAATTTCTCGAAATGACTTCGAGACTACATATTTTCAGCTTTTGATGCAGAGTCAAAATATATAAAAAGGGCTTCATAATGTTGAAAGAAATTCTAACTTCTGACAATTATTGGCGAAGATACATCCGTTTGAATTTGGAAACAGAAACTTAAAACGTCAATTTCGCGAAATGACTTTGAGACTACATATTTTCAGCTTTTGATGCAGAATCAAAATATATAAAAAGGGCTTCATAATGTTGAAAGAAATTCTAGCTGCTGACAATTATTGGCGAAGATACATCCGTTTGAATTTGGAAACAGGAACTTAAAACGTCAATTTCTCGAAATGACTTCGCGACTACATATTTTCAGCTTTTGATGCATAGTCAAAATATATAAAAAGGGCTTCATAATGTTGAAAGAAATTCTAACTTCTGACAATTATTGGCGAAGATACATCCGTTTGAATTTGGAAACAGGAACTTAAAACGTCAATTTCTCGAAATGACTTCGCGACTACATATTTTCAGCTTTTGATGCAGAATCAAAATATATAAAAAGGGCTTCATAATGTTGAAAGAAATTCTAGCTGCTGACAATTATTGGCGAAGATACATCCGTTTGAATTTGGAAACAGAAACTTAAAACGTCAATTTCTCGAAATGACTTCGAGACTACATATTTTCAGCTTTTGATGCAGAATCAAAATATATAAAAAGGGCTTCATAATGTTGAAAGAAATTCTAACTTCGGACAATTATTGGCGAAGATACATCCGTTTGAATTTGGAAACAGAAACTTAAAACGTCAATTTCTGGAAATGACTTCGAGACTACATATTTTCAGCTTTTGATGCAGAATCAAAATATATAAAAAGGCCATAATGTTGAAAGAAATTCTAACTGCTGACAATTATTGGCGAAGATACATCCGTTTGAATTTGGAAACAGAAACTTAAAACGTCAATTTCTCGAAATGACTTCGCGACTACATATTTTCAGCTTTTGATGCAGAGTCAAAATATATAAAAAGGGCTTCATAATGTTGAAAGAAATTCTAACTTCTGACAATTATTGGCGAAGATACATCCGTTTGAATTTGGAAACAGAAACTTAAAACGTCAATTTCTCGAAATGACTTCCAGACTACATATTTTCAGCTTTTGATGCAGAATCAAAATATATAAAAAGGGCTTCATAATGTTGAAAGAAATTCTAACTTCTGACAATTATTGGCGAAGATACATCCGTTTGAATTTGGAAACAGAAACTTAAAACGTCAATTTCTCGAAATGACTTCCAGACTACATATTTTCAGCTTTTGATGCAGAATCAAAATATATAAAAAGGGCTTCATAATGTTGAAAGAAATTCTAACTTCTGACAATTATTGGCGAAGATACATCCGTTTGAATTTGGAAACAGAAACTTAAAACGTCAATTTCTCGAAATGACTTTGAGACTACATATTTTCAGCTTTTGATGCAGAGTCAAAATATATAAAAAGGGCTTCATAATGTTGAAAGAAATTCTAACTTCTGACAATTATTGGCGAAGATACATCCGTTTGAATTTGGAAACAGAAACTTAAAACGTCAATTTCTCGAAATGACTTCGAGACTACATATTTTCAGCTTTTGATGCAGAATCAAAATATATAAAAAGGGCATAATGTTGAAAGAAATTCTAACTTCTGACAATTATTGGCGAAGATACATCCGTTTGAATTTGGAAACAGAAACTTAAAACGTCAATTTCTCGAAATGACTTCGCGACTACATATTTTCAGCTTTTGATGCAGAGTCAAAATATATAAAAAGGGCTGCATAATGTTGAAAGAAATTCTGACTTCTGACAATTATTGGCGAAGATACATCCGTTTGAATTTGGGAAACAGAAACTTAAAACGTCAATTTCTCGAAATGACTTCGAGACTACATATTTTCAGCTTTTGATGCAGAATCAAAATATATAAAAAGGGCTTCATAATGTTGAAAGAAATTCTAACTTCTTACAATTATTGGCGAAGATACATCCGTTTGAATTTGGAAACAGAAACTTAAAACGTCTATTTCGTGAAATGACTTTGAGACTACATATTTTCAGCTTTTGATGCAGAATCAAAATATATAAAAAGGGCTTCATAATGTTGAAAGAAATTCTAACTGCTGACAATTATTGGCGAAGATACATCCGTTTGAATTTGGAAACAGAAACTTAAAACGTCAATTTCTCGAAATGACTTCGAGACTACATATTTTCAGCTTTTGATGCAGAGTCAAAATATATAAAAAGGGCTTCATAATGTTGAAAGAAATTCTAACTTCTGACAATTATTGGCGAAGATACATCCGTTTGAATTTGGAAACAGAAACTTAAAACATCAATTTCGCGAAATGACTTTGAGACTACATATTTTCAGCTTTTGATGCAGAATCAAAATATATAAAAAGGGCTTCATAATGTTGAAAGAAATTCTGACTTCTGACAATTATTGGCGAAGATACATCCGTTTGAATTTGGAAACAGAAACTTAAAACGTCAATTTCTCGAAATGACTTTGAGACTACATATTTTCAGCTTTTGATGCAGAGTCAAAATATATAAAAAGGGCTTCATAGTGTTGAAAGAAATTCTAACTTCTGACAATTATTGGCGAAGATACATCCGTTTGAATTTGGAAACAGAAACTTAAAACGTCAATTTCTCGAAATGACTTCGAGACTACATATTTTCAGATTTTGATGCAGGGTCAAAATATATAAAAAGGGCTTCATAATGTTGAAAGAAATTCTTACTTCTGACAATTATTGGCGAAGATACATCCGTTTGAATTTGGAAACAGAAACTTAAAACGTCAATTTCTCGAAATGACTTCGAGACTACATATTTTCAGCTTTTGATGCAGAGTCAAAATATATAAAAAGGGCTTCATAATGTTGAACGAAATTCTGACTTGTGCCAATTATTGACGAAGATACATCCGTTTGAATTTGGAAACAGAAACTTAAAACATCAATTTCGTGAAATGACTTTGAGACTACATATTTTCAGCTTTTGATGCAGAATCAAAATATATAAAAAGGGCTTCATAATGTTGAAAGAAATTCTAACTGCTGACAATTATTGGCGAAGATACATCCGTTTGAATTTGGAAACAGAAACTTAAAACGTCAATTTCTCGAAATGATTTCGAGACTACATATTTTCAGCTTTTGATGCATAGTCAAAATATATAAAAAGGGCTTCATAATGTTGAAAGAAATTCTAACTTCTGACAATTATTGGCGAAGATACATCAGCTTGAATTTGGAAACCGAAACTTAAAACGTCAATTTCTCGAAATGACTTCGCGACTACATATTTTCAGCTTTTGATGCAGAATCAAAATATATAAAAAGGGCTTCATAATGTTGAAAGAAGTTCTGACTTCTGCCAATTATTGGCGAAGATACATCCGTTTGAATTTGGAAACAGAAACTTAAAACGTCAATTTCTCGAAATGACTTCGAGACTACATATTTTCAGCTTTTGATGCAGAATCAAAATATATAAAAAGGGCTTCATAATGTTGAACGAAATTCTGACTTCTGCCAATTATTGACGAAGATACATCCGTTTGAATTTGGAAACCGAAACTTAAAACGTCAATTTCTCGAAATGACTTCGAGACTACATATTTTCAGCTTTTGATGCAGAGTCAAAATATATAAAAAGGGCTTCATAATGTTGAAAGAAATTCTAACTTCTGACAATTATTGGCGAAGATACATCCGTTTGAATTTGGAAACAGAAACTTAAAACGTCAATTTCTCGAAATGACTTCGCGACTACATATTTTCAGCTTTTGATGCAGAGTCAAAATATATAAAAAGGGCTTCATAATGTTGAAAGAAATTCTAACTTCTGACAATTATTGGCGAAGATACATCCGTTTGAATTTGGAAACAGAAACTTAAAACGTCAATTTCGCGAAATGACTTTGAGACTACATATTTTCAGCTTTTGATGCAGAATCAAAATATATAAAAAGGGCTTCATAATGTTGAAAGAAATTCTAGCTGCTGACAATTATTGGCGAAGATACATCCGTTTGAATTTGGAAACAGGAACTTAAAACGTCAATTTCTCGAAATGACTTCGCGACTACATATTTTCAGCTTTTGATGCATAGTCAAAATATATAAAAAGGGCTTCATAATGTTGAAAGAAATTCTAACTTCTGACAATTATTGGCGAAGATACATCCGTTTGAATTTGGAAACAGGAACTTAAAACGTCAATTTCTCGAAATGACTTCGCGACTACATATTTTCAGCTTTTGATGCAGAATCAAAATATATAAAAAGGGCTTCATAATGTTGAAAGAAATTCTAGCTGCTGACAATTATTGGCGAAGATACATCCGTTTGAATTTGGAAACAGAAACTTAAAACGTAAATTTCTCGAAATGACTTCGAGACTACATATTTTCAGTTTTTGATGCAGAATCAAAATATATAAAAAGGGCTTCATAATGTTGAAAGAAATTCTAACTTCTGACAATTATTGGCGAAGATACATCCGTTTGAATTTGGAAACAGAAACTTAAAACGTCAATTTCTGGAAATGACTTCGAGACTACATATTTTCAGCTTTTGATGCAGAATCAAAATATATAAAAAGGGCTTCATAATGTTGAAAGAAATTCTAACTTCGGACAATTATTGGCGAAGATACATCCGTTTGAATTTGGAAACAGAAACTTAAAACGTCAATTTCTGGAAATGACTTCAAGACTACATATTTTCAGCTTTTGATGCAGAATCAAAATATATAAAAATGTTGAAAGAAATTCTAACTGCTGACAATTATTGGCGAAGATACAACCGGTTGAATTTGGAAACCGAAACTTAAAACGTCAATTTCTCGAAATGACTTCGCGACTACATATTTTCAGCTTTTGATGCAGAGTCAAAATATATAAAAAGGGCTTCATAATGTTGAAAGAAATTCTGACTTCTGACAATTATTGGCGAAGATACATCATTTGAATTTGGGAAAAGAAACTTAAACCGCCAATATCTCGAAATGACTTCGAGACTACATATTTTCAGCTTTTGATGCAGAATCAAAATATATAAAAAGGGCTTCCTAATGTTGAAAGAAAATCTAACATCTGACTATTATTGACGAAGATCCTTCCGTTTGAATTTGGAAACGCAAACTTAAAACATCAATTTCTCGAAACGACTTCCATACTACATATTTT
Organism: Drosophila grimshawi; assembly: GCF_018153295.1. Taxonomy (NCBI): domain Eukaryota; kingdom Metazoa; phylum Arthropoda; class Insecta; order Diptera; family Drosophilidae; genus Drosophila; species Drosophila grimshawi. The sequence goes on along the minus strand of NW_025063842.1, from coordinate 130,009 downwards.
CTGCTTTTGATGCGTAATCAAAATATTTCAAAAGGGCTTCATAATGTTGATGGAAATTCTAACTTCTGACAATTATTGGCGAAGATACATCCGTTTGAATTTGGATACCGAAACTTAGCACGTCAATTTCTCGAAATGACTTTGAGACTACATATTTTCAGCTTTTGATGCAGAGTCAAAATATATAAAAAGGGCTTCATAATGTTGAAAGAAATTCTAACTTCTGACAATTATTGGCGAAGATACATCCGTTTGAATTTGGAAACAGAAACTTAAAACGTCAATTTCTGGAAATGACTTCGAGACTACATATTTTCAGCTTTTGATGCAGAATCAAAATATATAAAAATGTTGAAAGAAATTCTAACTGCTGACAATTATTGGCAAAGATACAACCGGTTGAATTTGGAAACCGAAACTTAAAACGTCAATTTCTCGAAATGACTTCGCGACTACATATTTTCAGCTTTTGATGCAGAGTCAAAATATATAAAAAGGGCTTCATAATGTTGAAAGAAATTCTGACTTCTGACAATTATTGGCGAAGATACATCATTTGAATTTGGGAAAAGAAACTTAAACCGCCAATATCTCGAAATGACTTCGAGACTACATATTTTCAGCTTTTGATGCAGAATCAAAATATATAAAAAGGGCTTCATAATGTTGAAAGAAATTCTAACTTCTTACAATTATTGGCGAAGATACATCCGTTTGAATTTGGAAACAGAAACTTAAAACGTCTATTTCGTGAAATGACTTTGAGACTACATATTTTCAGCTTTTGATGCAGAATCAAAATATATAAAAAGGGCTTCATAATGTTGAAAGAAATTCTAACTGCTGACAATTATTGGCGAAGATACATCCGTTTGAATTTGGAAACAGAAACTTAAAACGTAAATTTCTCGAAATGACTTCGAGACTACATATTTTCAGCTTTTGATGCAGAGTCAAAATATATAAAAAGGGCTTCATAATGTTGAAAGAAATTCTAACTTCTGACAATTATTGGCGAAGATACATCCGTTTGAATTTGGAAACAGAAACTTAAAACATCAATTTCGCGAAATGACTTTAAGACTACATATTTTCAGCTTTTGATGCAGAATCAAAATATATAAAAAGGGCTTCATAATGTTGAAAGAAATTCTGACTTCTGACAATTATTGGCGAAGATACATCCGTTTGAATTTGGAAACAGAAACTTAAAACGTCAATTTTTCGAAATGACTTCGAGACTACATATTTTCAGCTTTTGATGCAGAGTCAAAATATATAAAAAGGGCTTCATAGTGTTGAAAGAAATTCTAACTTCTGACAATTATTGGCGAAGATACATCCGTTTGAATTTGGAAACAGAAACTTAAAACGTCAATTTCTCGAAATGACTTCGAGACTACATATTTTCAGATTTTGATGCAGGGTCAAAATATATAAAAAGGGCTTCATAATGTTGAAAGAAATTCTTACTTCTGACAATTATTGGCGAAGATACATCCGTTTGAATTTGGAAACAGAAACTTAAAACGTCAATTTCTCGAAATGACTTCGAGACTACATATTTTCAGCTTTTGATGCAGAGTCAAAATATATAAAAAGGGCTTCATAATGTTGAACGAAATTCTGACTTGTGCCAATTATTGACGAAGATACATCCGTTTGAATTTGGAAACAGAAACTTAAAACATCAATTTCGTGAAATGACTTTGAGACTACATATTTTCAGCTTTTGATGCAGAATAAAAATATATAAAAAGGGCTTCATAATGTTGAAAGAAATTCTAACTGCTGACAATTATTGGCGAAGATACATCCGTTTGAATTTGGAAACAGAAACTTAAAACGTCAATTTCTCGAAATGATTTCGAGACTACATATTTTCAGCTTTTGATGCATAGTCAAAATATATAAAAAGGGCTTCATAATGTTGAAAGAAATTCTAACTTCTGACAATTATTGGCGAAGATACATCAGCTTGAATTTGGAAACCGAAACTTAAAACGTCAATTTCTCGAAATGACTTCGCGACTACATATTTTCAGCTTTTGATGCAGAATTAAAATATATAAAAAGGGCTTCATAATGTTGAAAGAAGTACTGACTTCTGCCAATTATTGGTCGAGATACATCCGTATGAATTTGGAAACAGAAACTTAAAACGTCAATTTTCTCGAAATGACTTCGAGACTACATATTTTCAGCTTTTGATGCAGAATCAAAATATATAAAAAGGGCTTCATAATGTTGAACGAAATTCTGACTTCTGCCAATTATTGACGAAGATACATCCGTTTGAATTTGGAAACCGAAACTTAAAACGTCAATTTCTCGAAATGACTTCGAGATTACATATTTTCAGCTTTTGATGCAGAGTCAAAATATATAAAAAGGGCTTCATAATGTTGAAAGAAATTCTAACTTCTGACAATTATTGGCGAAGATACATCCGTTTGAATTTGGAAACAGAAACTTAAAACGTCAATTTCTCGAAATGACTTCGCGACTACATATTTTCAGCTTTTGATGCAGAGTCAAAATATATAAAAAGGGCTTCATAATGTTGAAAGAAATTCTAACTTCTGACAATTATTGGCGAAGATACATCCGTTTGAATTTGGAAACAGAAACTTAAAACGTCAATTTCGCGAAATGACTTTGAGACTACATATTTTCAGCTTTTGATGCAGAATCAAAATATATAAAAAGGGCTTCATAATGTTGAAAGAAATTCTAGCTGCTGACAATTATTGGCGAAGATACATCCGTTTGAATTTGGAAACAGGAACTTAAAACGTCAATTTCTCGAAATGACTTCGCGACTACATATTTTCAGCTTTTGATGCATAGTCAAAATATATAAAAAGGGCTTCATAATGTTGAAAGAAATTCTAACTTCTGACAATTATTGGCGAAGATACATCCGTTTGAATTTGGAAACAGGAACTTAAAACGTCAATTTCTCGAAATGACTTCGCGACTACATATTTTCAGCTTTTGATGCAGAATCAAAATATATAAAAAGGGCTTCATAATGTTGAAAGAAATTCTAGCTGCTGACAATTATTGGCGAAGATACATCCGTTTGAATTTGGAAACAGAAACTTAAAACGTAAATTTCTCGAAATGACTTCGAGACTACATATTTTCAGTTTTTGATGCAGAATCAAAATATATAAAAAGGGCTTCATAATGTTGAAAGAAATTCTAACTTCTGACAATTATTGGCGAAGATACATCCGTTTGAATTTGGAAACAGAAACTTAAAACGTCAATTTCTGGAAATGACTTCGAGACTACATATTTTCAGCTTTTGATGCAGAATCAAAATATATAAAAAGGGCTTCATAATGTTCCAAGAAATTCTAACTTCTGACAATTATTGGCGAAGATACATCCGTTTGAATTTGGAAACAGAAACTTAAAACGTCAATTTCTCGAAATGACTTCAAGACTACATATTTTCAGCTTTTGATGCAGAATCAAAATATATAAAAATGTTGAAAGAAATTCTAACTGCTGACAATTATTGGCGAAGATACATCCGGTTGAATTTGGAAACCGAAACTTAAAACGTCAATTTCTCGAAATGACTTCGCGACTACATATTTTCAGCTTTTGATGCAGAGTCAAAATATATAAAAAGGGCTTCATAATGTTGAATGAAATTCTAACTTCTGACAATTATTGGCGAAGATACATCATTTGAATTTGGGAAAAGAAACTTAAAACGTCAATTTCTCGAAACGACTTCCAGACTACATATTTTCAGCTTTTGATGCAGAATCAAAATATTTAAAAAGGGCTTCATAATGTTGAAAGAAATTCTAACTTCTGACAATTATTGACGAAGATACATCCGTTTGAATTTGGAAACAGAAACTTAAAACGTCAATTTCTCGAAATGACTTCGAGACTACATATTTTCAGCTTTTGATGCAGAGTCAAAATATTTAAAAAGGGCTTCATAATGTTGAAAGAAATTCTAACTTCTGACAATTATTGGCGAAGATACATCCGTTTGAATTTGGAAACCGAAACTTAAAACGTCAATTTCTCGAAATGACTTTGAGACTACATATTTTCAGCTTTTGATGCAGAGTCAAAATATATAAAAAGGGCTTCATAATGTTGAAAGAAATTCTAACTTCTGACAATTATTGGCGAAGATACATCCGTTTGAATTTGGAAACAGAAACTTAAAACGTCAATTTCTCGAAATGACTTCGAGACTACATATTTTCAGCTTTTGATGCAGAGTCAAAATATATAAAAAGGGCTTCATAATGTTGAACGAAATTCTAACTTCTGACAATTATTGGCGAAGATACATCCGTTTGAATTTGGAAACAGAAACTTAAAACGTCAATTTCTCGAAATGACTTCGAGACTACATATTTTCAGCTTTTGATGCAGAATCAAAATATATAAAAAGGGCTTCATAATGTTGAAAGAAATTCTAACTTCTGACAATTATTGGCGAAGATACATCCGTTTGAATTTGGAAACAGAAACTTAAAACGTCAATTTCTCGAAGTGACTTCGCGACTACATATTTTCAGCTTTTGATGCATAGTCAAAATATATAAAAAGGGCTTCATAATGTTGAAAGAAATTCTGACTTCTGACAATTATTGGCGAAGATACATCCGTTTGAATTTGGAAACAGAAACTTAAAACGTCAATTTCTCGAAATGACTTCGCGACTACATATTTTCAGCTTTTGATGCAGAGTCAAAATATATAAAAAGGGCTTCATAATGTTGAAAGAAATTCAAACTTCTGACAATTATTGGCGAAGATACATCCGTTTGAATTTGGAAACAGAAACTTAAAACGTGTATTTCTCGAAATGACTTCGAGACGACATATTTTCAGCTTTTGATGCAGAGTCAAAGTATATAAAAAGGTCTTCATAATGTTGAAAGAAATTCTAACTTCTGACAATTATTGGCGAAGATACATCCGTTTGAATTTGGAAACAGAAACTTAAAACGTCAATTTCTCGAAATGACTTCGCGACTACATATTTTCAGCTTTTGATGCAGAGTCAAAATATATAAAAAGGGCTTCATAATGTTGAAAGAAATTCTAACTTCTGACAATTATTGGCGAAGATACATCCGTTTGAATTTGGAAACAGAAACTTAAAACGTGTATTTCTCGAAATGACTTCGAGAATACATATTTTCAGCTTTTGATGCAGAATCAAAATATATAAAAAGGGCTTCATAATGTTGAAAGAAATTCTTACTTCTGACAATTATTGGCGAAGATACATCCGTTTGAATTTGGAAACAGAAACTTAAAACGTCAATTTCTGGAAATGACTTCGAGACTACATATTTTCAGCTTTTGATGCAGAATCAAAATATATAAAAAGGGCTTCATAATGTTGAAAGAAATTCTTACTTCTTACAATTATTGGCGAAGATACATTCGTTTGAATTTGGAAACAGAAACTTAAAACGTCTATTTCTCGAAATGACTTCGAGACTACATATTTTCAGCTTTTGATGCAGAATCAAAATATATAAAAAGGGCTTCATAATGTTGAAAGAAATTCTAACTTCTGACAATTATTGACGAAGATACATCCGTTTGAATTTGGAAACAGAAACTTAAAACGTCAATTTCTCGAAATGACTTCGAGACTACATATTTTCAGCTTTTGATGCAGAATCAAAATATATAAAAAGGGCTTCATAATGTTGAAAGAAATTCTAACTTCTGACAATTATTGGCGAAGATACATCCGGTTGAATTTGGAAACCGAAACTTAAAACGTCAATTTCTCGAAATGACTTCGCGACTACATATTGTCAGCTTTTGATGCAGAATCAAAATATATAAAAAGGGCTTCATAATGTTGAAAGAAATTCTAACTTCTGACAATTATTGGCGAAGATACATCCGTTTGAATTTGGAAACAGAAACTTAAAACGTCAATTTCTAGAAATGACTTCGAGACTACATATTTTCAGCTTTTGATGCAGAGTCAAAATATATAAAAAGGGCTTCATAATGTTGAACGAAATTCTAACTTCTGACAATTATTGGCGAAGATACATCCGTTTGAATTTGGAAACAGAAACTTAAAACGTCAATTTCTCGAAATGACTTCGAGACTACATATTTTCAGCTTTAGATGCAGAATCAAAATATATAAAAAGGGCTTCATAATGTTGAAAGAAATTCTAACTGCTGACAATTATTGGCGAAGATACATCCGTTTGAATTTGGAAACAGAAACTTAAAACGTCAATTTCTCGAAGTGACTTCGCGACTACATATTTTCAGCTTTTGATGCATAGTCAAAATATATAAAAAGGGCTTCATAATGTGGAAAGAAATTCTGACTTCTGACAATTATTGGCGAAGATACATCCGTTTGCATTTGGAAACAGAAACTTAAAACGTCAATTTCTCGAAATGACTTCGCGAACACATATTTTCAGCTTTTGATGCGGAGTCAAAATATATAAAAAGGGCTTCATAATGTTGAAAGAAATTCAAACTTCTGACAATTATTGGCGAAGATACATCCGTTTGAATTTGGAAACAGAAACTTAAAACGTCAATTTCTCGAAATGACTTCGCGACTACATATTTTCAGCTTTTGATGCAGAGTCAAAATATATAAAAAGGGCTTCATAATGTTGAAAGAAATTCTAACTTCTGACAATTATTGGCGAAGATACATCCGTTTGAATTTGGAAACAGAAACTTAAAACGTCAATTTCTGGAAATGACTTCGAGACTACATATTTTCAGCTTTTGATGCAGAATCAAAATATATAAAAAGGGCTTCATAATGTTGAAAGAAATTCTAACTTCTGACAATTATTGGCGAAGATACATCCGTTTGAATTTGGAAACAGAAACTTAAAACGTGTATTTCTCGAAATGACTTCGAGAATACATATTTTCAGCTTTTGATGCAGAATCAAAATATATAAAAAGGGCTTCATAATGTTGAAAGAAATTCTTACTTCTGACAATTATTGGCGAAGATACATCCGTTTGAATTTGGAAACAGAAACTTAAAACGTCAATTTCTGGAAATGACTTCGAGACTACATATTTTCAGCTTTTGATGCAGAATCAAAATATATAAAAAGGGCTTCATAATGTTGAAAGAAATTCTTACTTCTTACAATTATTGGCGAAGATACATTCGTTTGAATTTGGAAACAGAAACTTAAAACGTCTATTTCTCGAAATGACTTCGAGACTACATATTTTCAGCTTTTGATGAAGAATCAAAATATATAAAAAGGGCTTCATAATGTTGAAAGAAATTCTAACTTCTGACAATTATTGGCGAAGATACATCCGTTTGAATTTGGAAACAGAAACTTAAAACGTCGATTTCTCGAAATGACTTCAAGACCACATATTTTCAGCTTTTGATGCAGAATCAAAATATATAAAAAGGGCTTCATAATGTTGAAAGAAATTCTAACTGCTGACAATTATTGGCGAAGATACATCCGTTTGAATTTGGAAACCGAAACTTAAAACATCAATTTCTCGAAATGACTTCGCGACTACATATTTTCAGCTTTTGATGCAGAATCAAAATATATAAAAAGGGCTTCATAATGTTGAAAGAAATTCGGACTTCTGCCAATTATTGGCGAAGATACATCCGTTTGAATTTGGAAACCGAAACTTAAAACGTCAATTTCTCGAAATGACTTCGCGACTACATATTTTCAGCTTTTGATGCAGAGTCAAAATATATAAAAAGGGCTTCATAATGTTGAAAGAAATTCTAACTTCTGGACACAGAAACTTAAAACGTCAATTTCTCGAAATGACTTTGAGACTACATATTTTCAGCTTTTGATGCAGAGTCAAAATATATAAAAAGGGCTTCATAATGTTGAAAGAAATTCTAACTTCTGACAATTATTGGCGAAGATACATCCGTTTGAATTTGGAAACCGAAACTTAAAACGTCAATTTCTCGAAATGACTTCGAGACTACATATTTTCAGCTTTTGATGCAGAGTCAAAATATATAAAAAGGGCTTCATAATGTTGATAGAAATTCTAACTTCTGACAATTATTGGCGAAGATACATCCGTTTGAATTTGGAAACAGAAACTTAAAACGTCAATTTCTCGAAATGACTTTGAGACTACATATTTTCAGCTTTTGATGCAGAGTCAAAATATATAAAAAGGGCTTCATAATGTTGAAAGAAATTCTAACTTCTGACAATTATTAGCGAAGATACATCCGTTTGAATTTGGAAACAGAAACTTAAAACGTCAATTTCGCGAAATGACTTTGAGACTACATATTTTCAGCTTTTGATGCAGAATCAAAATATATAAAAAGGGCTTCATAATGTTGAAAGAAATTCTAACTGCTGACAATTATTGGCGAAGATACATCCGTTTGAATTTGGTAACAGAAACTTAAAACGTCAATTTCTCGAAATGACTTCGAGACTACATATTTTCAGCTTTTGATGCATAGTCAAAATATATAAAAAGGGCTTCATAATGTTGAAAGAAATTCTAACTTCTGACAATTATTGGCGAAGATACATCCGTTTGAATTTGGAAACAGAAACTTAAAACGTCAATTTCTCGAAATGACTTCGAGACTACATATTTTCAGCTTTTGATGCAGAATAAAAATATATAAAAATGTTGAAAGAAATTCTAACTGCTGACAATTATTAGCGAAGATACATCCGTTTGAATTTGGAAACAGAAACTTAAAACGTCAATTTCTCGAAATGACTTCGAGACTTAATAATTTCAGCTTTTGATGCAGAATCAAAATATATAAAAAGGGCTTCATAATGTTGAAAGAAATTCTAACTTCTGACAATTATTGGCGAAGATACATCCGGTTGAATTTGGAAACAGAAAATTAAAACGTCAATTTCTCGAAATGACTTCGAGACTACATATTTTCAGCTTTTGATGCAGGGTCAAAATATATAAAAAGGGCTTCATAATGTTGAAAGAAATTCTGACTTCTGACAATTATTGGCGAAGATACATCGTTTGAATTTGGGAAAAGAAACTTAAACCGCCAATATCTCGAAATGACTTCGAGACTACATATTTTCAGCTTTTGATGCAGAGTCAAAATATATAAAAAAGGGCTTCATAATGTTGAAAGAAATTCTAACTTCTGACAATTATTGGCGAAGATACATCAGTTTGAATTTGGAAACAGAAACTTAAAACGTCAATTTCTGGAAATGACTTCGAGACTACATATTTTCAGCTTTTGATGCAGAATCAAAATATATAAAAAGGGCTTCATAATGTTGAAAGAAATTCTAACTTCTGACAATTATTGGCGAAGATACATTCGTTTGAATTTGGAAACAGAAACTTAAAACGTCTATTTCTCGAAATGACTTCGAGACTACATATTTTCAGCTTTTGATGAAGAATCAAAATATATAAAAAGGGCTTCATAATGTTGAAAGAAATTCTAACTTCTGACAATTATTGACGAAGATACATCCGTTTGAATTTGGAAACAGAAACTTAAAACGTCAATTTCTCGAAACGACTTCGAGACTACATATTTTCAGCTTTTGATGCAGAATCAAAATATATAAAAAGGGCTTCATAATGTTGAAAGAAATTCTAACTTCTGACAATTATTGGCGAAGATACATCCGTTTGAATTTGGAAACCGAAACTTAAAACGTCAATTTCTGGAAATGACTTCGAGACTACATATTTTCAGCTTTTGATGCAGAATCAAAATATATAAAAAGGGCTTCATAATGTTGAACGAAATTCTAACTTCTGACAATTATTGGCGAAGATACATCCGTTTGAATTTGGAAACCGAAACTTAAAACGTCAATTTCTCGAAATGACTTCGCGACTACATATTTTCAGCTTTTGATGCAGAGTCAAAATATATAAAAAGGGCTTCATAATGTTGAAAGAAATTCTAACTTCTGACAATTATTGGCGAAGATACATCCGTTTGAATTTGGAAACAGAAACTTAAAACGTCAATTTCTCGAAGTGACTTCGCGACTACATATTTTCAGCTTTTGATGCATAGTCAAAATATATAAAAAGGGCTTCATAATGTGGAAAGAAATTCTGACTTCTGACAATTATTGGCGAAGATACATCCGTTTGCATTTGGAAACAGAAACTTAAAACGTCAATTTCTCGAAATGACTTCGCGAACACATATTTTCAGCTTTTGATGCGGAGTCAAAATATATAAAAAGGACTTCATAATGTTGAAAGAAATTCAAACTTCTGACAATTATTGGCGAAGATACATCCGTTTGAATTTGGAAACAGAAACTTAAAACGTCAATTTCTCGAAATGACTTCGCGACTACATATTTTCAGCTTTTGATGCAGAGTCAAAATATATAAAAAGGGCTTCATAATGTTGAAAGAAATTCTGACTTCTGACAATTATTGGCGAAGATACATCCGTTTGAATTTGGAAACAGAAACTTAAAACGTCAATTTCTCGAAATGACTTCGAGACTACATATTTTCAGCTTTTGATGCAGAATCAAAATATATAAAAAGGGCTTCATAATGTTGAAAGAAATTCTAACTTCTGACAATTATTGGCGAAGATACATCCGTTTGAATTTGGAAACAGAAACTTAAAACGTGTATTTCTCGAAATGACTTCGAGAATACATATTTTCAGCTTTTGATGCAGAATCAAAATATATAAAAAGGGCTTCATAATGTTGAAAGAAATTCTAACTTCTGACAATTATTGGCGAAGATACATCCGTTTGAATTTGGAAACCGAAACTTAAAACGTCAATTTCTCGAAATGACTTCGCGACTACATATTTTCAGCTTTTGATGCAGAGTCAAAATATATAAAAAGGGCTTCATAATGTTGAAAGAAATTCTAACTTCTGGACACAGAAACTTAAAACGTCAATTTTTCGAAATGACTTTGAGACTACATATTTTCAGCTTTTGATGCAGAGTCAAAATATATAAAAAGGGCTTCATAATGTTGAAAGAAATTCTAACTTCTGACAAATTATTGACGAAGATACATCCGTTTGAATTTGGAAACCGAAACTTAAAACGTCAATTTCTCGAAATGACTTCGAGACTACATATTTTCAGCTTTTGATGCAGAATCAAAATATATAAAAAGGGCTTCATAATGTTGATAGAAATTCTAACTTCTGACAATTATTGGCGAAGATACATCCGTTTGAATTTGGAAACAGAAACTTAAAACGTCAATTTCTCGAAATGACTTTGAGACTACATATTTTCAGCTTTTGATGCAGAGTCAAAATATATAAAAAGGGCTTCATAATGTTGAAAGAAATTCTAACTTCTGACAATTATTAGCGAAGATACATCCGTTTGAATTTGGAAACAGAAACTTAAAACGTCAATTTCGCGAAATGACTTTGAGACTACATATTTTCAGCTTTTGATGCAGAATCAAAATATATAAAAAGGGCTTCATAATGTTGAAAGAAAATCTAACTGCTGACAATTATTGGCGAAGATACATCCGTTTGAATTTGGTAACAGAAACTTAAAACGTCAATTTCTCGAAATGACTTCGAGACTACATATTTTCAGCTTTTGATGCATAGTCAAAATATATAAAAAGGGCTTCATAATGTTGAAAGAAATTCTAACTTCTGACAATTATTGGCGAAGATACATCCGTTTGAATTTGGAAACAGAAACTTAAAACGTCAATTTCTCGAAATGACTTCGAGACTACATATTTTCAGCTTTTGATGCAGAATAAAAATATATAAAAATGTTGAAAGAAATTCTAACTGCTGACAATTATTGGCGAAGATACATCCGTTTGAATTTGGAAACAGAAACTTAAAACGTTAATTTCTCGAAATGACTTCGAGACTTAATAATTTCAGCTTTTGATGCAGAATCAAAATATATAAAAAGGGCTTCATAATGTTGAAAGAAATTCTAACTGCTGACAATTATTGACGAAGATATGCCTACTTGAATTTGGAAACCGAAACTTAAAACGTCAATTTCTCGAAATGACTTCGAGACTACATATTTTCAGCTTTTGATGCAAAGTCAAAATATATAAAAAGGTCTTCATAATGTTGAAAGAAATTCTAACTTCTGACAATTATTGGCGAAGATACATCCGTTTGAATTTGGGAAAAGAAACTTAAACCGCCAATATCTCGAAATGACTTCGAGACTACATATTTTCAGCTTTTGATGCAGAGTCAAAATATATAAAAAGGGCTTCATAATGTTGAAAGAAATTCTAACTTCTGACAATTATTGGCGAAGATACATCAGTTTGAATTTGGAAACAGAAACTTAAAACGTCAATTTCTCGAAATGACTTCGAGACTACATTTTTTCAGCTTTTGATGCAGAGTCAATATATATAAAAAGGGGTTCATAATGTTGCAAGAAATTCTTACTTCTTACAATTATTGGCGAAGATACATTCGGTTGAATTTGGAAACAGAAACTTAAAACGTCTATTTCTCGAAATGACTTCGAGACTACATATTTTCAGCTTTTGATGAAGAATCAAAATATATAAAAAGGGCTTCATAATGTTGAAAGAAATTCTAACTTCTGACAATTATTGACGAAGATACATCCGTTTGAATTTGGAAACAGAAACTTAAAACGTCAATTTCTCGAAACGACTTCGAGACTACATATTTTCAGCTTTTGATGCAGAATCAAAATATATAAAAAGGGCTTCATAATGTTGAAAGAAATTCTAACTTCTGACAATTATTGGCGAAGATACATCCGTTTGAATTTGGAAACCGAAACTTAAAACGTCAATCTCTGGAAATGACTTCGAGACTACATATTTTCAGCTTTTGATGCAGAATCAAAATATATAAAAAGGGCTTCATAATGTTGAACGAAATTCTAACTTCTGACAATTATTGGCGAAGATACATCCGTTTGAATTTGGAAACAGAAACTTAAAACGTCAATTTCTCGAAATGACTTCGAGACTACATATTTTCAGCTTTTGATGCAGAATCAAAATATATAAAAAGGGCTTCATAATGTTGAAAGAAATTCTAACTTCTGACAATTATTGGCGAAGATACATCCGTTTGAATTTGGAAACAGAAACTTAAAACGTCAATTTCTCGAAGTGACTTCGCGACTACATATTTTCAGCTTTTGATGCATAGTCAAAATATATAAAAAGGGCTTCATAATGTGGAAAGAAATTCTGACTTCTGACAATTATTGGCGAAGATACATCCGTTTGCATTTGGAAACAGAAACTTAAAACGTCAATTTCTCGAAATGACTTCGCGAACACATATTTTCAGCTTTTGATGCGGAGTCAAAATATATAAAAAGGACTTCATAATGTTGAAAGAAATTCAAACTTCTGACAATTATTGGCGAAGATACATCCGTTTGAATTTGGAAACAGAAACTTAAAACGTCAATTTCTCGAAATGACTTCGCGACTACATATTTTCAGCTTTTGATGCAGAGTCAAAATATATAAAAAGGGCTTCATAATGTTGAAAGAAATTCTGACTTCTGACAATTATTGGCGAAGATACATCCGTTTGAATTTGGAAACAGAAACTTAAAACGTCAATTTCTCGAAATGACTTCGAGACTACATATTTTCAGCTTTTGATGCAGAATCAAAATATATAAAAAGGGCTTCATAATGTTGAAAGAAATTCTAACTTCTGACAATTATTGGCGAAGATACATCCGTTTGAATTTGGAAACAGAAACTTAAAACGTGTATTTCTCGAAATGACTTCGAGAATACATATTTTCAGCTTTTGATGCAGAATCAAAATATATAAAAAGGGCTTCATAATGTTGAAAGAAATTCTTACTTCTGACAATTATTGGCGAAGATACATCCGTTTGAATTTGGAAACAGAAACTTAAAACGTCAATTTCTGGAAATGACTTCGAGACTACATATTTTCAGCTTTTGATGCAGAATCAAAATATATAAAAAGGGCTTCATAATGTTGAAAGAAATTCTTACTTCTTACAATTATTGGCGAAGATACATTCGGTTGAATTTGGAAACAGAAACTTAAAACGTCTATTTCTCGAAATGACTTTGAGACTACATATTTTCAGCTTTTGATGCAGAATCAAAATATATAAAAAGGGCTTCATAATGTTGAAAGAAATTCTAACTGCTGACAATTATTGGCGAAGATACATCCGTTTGAATTTGGTAACAGAAACTTAAAACGTCAATTTCTCGAAATGACTTCGAGACTACATATTTTCAGCTTTTGATGCATAGTCAAAATATATAAAAAGGGCTTCATAATGTTGAAAGAAATTCTGACTTCTGACAATTATTGGCGAAGATACATCCGTTTGAATTTGGAAACAGAAACTTAAAACGTCAATTTCTCGAAATGACTTCGAGACTACATATTTTCAGCTTTTGATGCAGAATAAAAATACATAAAAAGGGCTTCATAATGTTGAAAGAAATTCTAACTTCTGACAATTATTGGCGAAGATACATCAGTTTGAATTTGGAAACAGAAACTTAAAACGTCAATTTCTCGAAATGACTTCGAGACTACATATTTTCAGCTTTTGATTCAGAGTCAAAATATATAAAAAGGGCTTCATAATGTTGAAAGAAATTCTTACTTCATACAATTATTGGCGAAGATACATCCGTTTGAATTTGGAAACAGAAACTTAAAACGTCAATTTCTCGAAATGACTTCAAGACTACATATTTTCAGCTTTTGATGCAGAATCAAAATATATAAAAAGGGCTTCATAATGTTGAAAGAAATTCTAACTTCTGACAATTATTGGCGAAGATACATCCATTTGAATTTGGAAACAGAAACTTAAAACGTCAATTTCTCTGACAATTATTGGCGAAGATACATCCGTTTGAATTTGGAAACCGAAACTTAAAACGTCAATTTCTGGAAATGACTTCGCGACTACATATTTTCAGCTTTTGATGCAGAGTCAAAATATATAAAAAGGGCTTCATAATGTTGAAAGAAATTCTTACTTCTGACAATTATTGGCGAAGATACATTCGGTTGAATTTGGAAACAGAAACTTAAAACGTCAATTTCTCGAAATGACTTTGAGACTACATATTTTCAGCTTTTGATGCAGAGTCAAAATATATAAAAAGGGCTTCATAATGTTGAAAGAAATTCTAACTTCTGACAATTATTGGCGAAGATACATCCGTTTGAATTTGGTAACAGAAACTTAAAACGTCAATTTCTCGAAATGACTTCGAGACTACATATTTTCAGCTTTTGATGCAGAATCAAAATATATAAAAAGGGCTTCATAATGTTGAAAGAAATTCTAACTGCTGAAGCTGCGAAGATACATCAGTTTGAATTTGGAAACAGAAACTTAAAACGTCAATTTCTCGAAATGACTTCGCGACTACATATTTTCAGCTTTTGATGCAGAGTCAAAATATATAAAAATGGCTTCATAATGTTGAAAGAAATTCTTACTTCTGACAATTATTGGCGAAGATACATTCGGTTGAATTTGGAAACCGAAACTTAAAACGTCAATTTCTCGAAATGACTTCGCGACTACATATTTTCAGCTTTTGATGAAGAATCAAAATATATAAAAAGGGCTTCATAATGTTGAAAGAAATTCTAACTTCTGACAATTATTGACGAAGATACATCCGTTTGAATTTGGAAACAGAAACTTAAAACGTCAATTTCTCGAAACGACTTCGAGACTACATATTTTCAGCTTTTGATGCAGAATCAAAATATATAAAAAGGGCTTCATAATGTTGAAAGAAATTCTAACTTCTGACAATTATTGGCGAAGATACATCCGTTTGAATTTGGAAACCGAAACTTAAAACGTCAATCTCTGGAAATGACTTCGAGACTACATATTTTCAGCTTTTGATGCAGAATCAAAATATATAAAAAGGGCTTCATAATGTTGAACGAAATTCTAACTTCTGACAATTATTGGCGAAGATACATCCGTTTGAATTTGGAAACAGAAACTTAAAACGTCAATTTCTCGAAATGACTTCGAGACTACATATTTTCAGCTTTTGATGCAGAATCAAAATATATAAAAAGGGCTTCATAATGTTGAAAGAAATTCTAACTTCTGACAATTATTGGCGAAGATACATCCGTTTGAATTTGGAAACAGAAACTTAAAACGTCAATTTCTCGAAGTGACTTCGCGACTACATATTTTCAGCTTTTGATGCATAGTCAAAATATATAAAAAGGGCTTCATAATGTGGAAAGAAATTCTGACTTCTGACAATTATTGGCGAAGATACATCCGTTTGCATTTGGAAACAGAAACTTAAAACGTCAATTTCTCGAAATGACTTCGCGAACACATATTTTCAGCTTTTGATGCGGAGTCAAAATATATAAAAAGGACTTCATAATGTTGAAAGAAATTCAAACTTCTGACAATTATTGGCGAAGATACATCCGTTTGAATTTGGAAACAGAAACTTAAAACGTCAATTTCTCGAAATGACTTCGCGACTACATATTTTCAGCTTTTGATGCAGAGTCAAAATATATAAAAAGGGCTTCATAATGTTGAAAGAAATTCTGACTTCTGACAATTATTGGCGAAGATACATCCGTTTGAATTTGGAAACAGAAACTTAAAACGTCAATTTCTCGAAATGACTTCGAGACTACATATTTTCAGCTTTTGATGCAGAATCAAAATATATAAAAAGGGCTTCATAATGTTGAAAGAAATTCTAACTTCTGACAATTATTGGCGAAGATACATCCGTTTGAATTTGGAAACAGAAACTTAAAACGTGTATTTCTCGAAATGACTTCGAGAATACATATTTTCAGCTTTTGATGCAGAATCAAAATATATAAAAAGGGCTTCATAATGTTGAAAGAAATTCTTACTTCTGACAATTATTGGCGAAGATACATCCGTTTGAATTTGGAAACAGAAACTTAAAACGTCAATTTCTGGAAATGACTTCGAGACTACATATTTTCAGCTTTTGATGCAGAATCAAAATATATAAAAAGGGCTTCATAATGTTGAAAGAAATTCTTACTTCTTACAATTATTGGCGAAGATACATTCGGTTGAATTTGGAAACAGAAACTTAAAACGTCTATTTCTCGAAATGACTTTGAGACTACATATTTTCAGCTTTTGATGCAGAATCAAAATATATAAAAAGGGCTTCATAATGTTGAAAGAAATTCTAACTGCTGACAATTATTGGCGAAGATACATCCGTTTGAATTTGGTAACAGAAACTTAAAACGTCAATTTCTCGAAATGACTTCGAGACTACATATTTTCAGCTTTTGATGCATAGTCAAAATATATAAAAAGGGCTTCATAATGTTGAAAGAAATTCTAACTTCTGACAATTATTGGCGAAGATACATCCGTTTGAATTTGGAAACAGAAACTTAAAACGTCAATTTCTCGAAATGACTTCGAGACTACATATTTTCAGCTTTTGATGCAGAATAAAAATATATAAAAATGTTGAAAGAAATTCTAACTGCTGACAATTATTGGCGAAGATACATCCGTTTGAATTTGGAAACAGAAACTTAAAACGTTAATTTCTCGAAATGACTTCGAGACTTAATAATTTCAGCTTTTGATGCAGAATCAAAATATATAAAAAGGGCTTCATAATGTTGAAAGAAATTCTAACTTCTGACAATTATTGGCGAAGATACATCCGGTTGAATTTGGAAACCGAAACTTAAAACGTCAATTTCTCGAAATGACTTCGCGACTACATATTTTCAGCTTTTGATGCAGAGTCAAAATATATAAAAAGGGCTTCATAATGTTGAAAGAAATTCTGACTTCTGACAATTATTGGCGAAGATACATCATTTGAATTTGGGAAAAGAAACTTAAACCGCCAATATCTCGAAATGACTTCGAGACTACATATTTTCAGCTTTTGATGCAGAGTCAAAATATATAAAAAAGGGCTTCATAATGTTGAAAGAAATTCTAACTTCTGACAATTATTGGCGAAGATACATCAGTTTGAATTTGGAAACAGAAACTTAAAACGTCAATTTCTGGAAATGACTTCGAGACTACATATTTTCAGCTTTTGATGCAGAATCAAAATATATAAAAAGGGCTTCATAATGTTGAAAGAAATTCTAACTTCTTACAATTATTGGCGAAGATACATCCGTTTGAATTTGGAAACATAAACTTAAAACGTCTATTTCTCGAAATGACTTCGAGACTACATATTTTCAGCTTTTGATGCAGAATCAAAATATATTAAAAGGGCTTCATAATGTTGAAAGAAATTCTGACTTCTGACAATTATTGGCGAAGATACATCCGTTTGAATTTGGAAACAGAAACTTAAAACGTCAATTTCTCGAAACGACTTCGAGACTACATATTTTCAGCTTTTGATGCAGAATCAAAATATATAAAAAGGGGTTCATAATGTTGCAAGAAATTCTGACTTCTGACAATTATTGGCGAAGATACATCCGTTTGAATTTGGAAACAGAAACTTAAAACGTCGATTTCTCGAAATGACTTCAAGACTACATATTTTCAGCTTTTGATGCAGAATCAAAATATATAAAAAGGGCTTCATAATGTTGAACGAAATTCTAACTTCTGACAATTATTGGCGAAGATACATCCGTTTGAATTTGGAAACAGAAACTTAAAACGTCAATTTCTCGAAATGACTTCAAGACTACATATTTTCAGCTTTTGATGCAGAATCAAAATATATAAAAAGGGCTTCATAATGTTGAAAGAAATTCTAACTTCTGACAATTATTGGCGAAGATACATCCGTTTGAATTTGGAAACAGAAACTTAAAACGTCAATTTCTCGAAGTGACTTCGAGACTACATATTTTCAGCTTTTGATGCATAGTCAAAATATATAAAAAGGGCTTCATAATGTTGAAAGAAATTCTGACTTCTGACAATTATTGGCGAAGATACATCCGTTTGCATTTGGAAACAGAAACTTAAAACGTCAATTTCTCGAAATGACTTCGCGAACACATATTTTCAGCTTTTGATGCGGAGTCAAAATATATAAAAAGGACTTCATAATGTTGAAAGAAATTCAAACTTCTGACAATTATTGGCGAAGATACATCCGTTTGAATTTGGAAACAGAAACTTAAAACGTCAATTTCTCGAAATGACTTCGCGACTACATATTTTCAGCTTTTGATGCAGAGTCAAAATATATAAAAAGGGCTTCATAATGTTGAAAGAAATTCTGACTTCTGACAATTATTGGCGAAGATACATCCGTTTGAATTTGGAAACAGAAACTTAAAACGTCAATTTCTCGAAATGACTTCGAGACTACATATTTTCAGCTTTTGATGCAGAATCAAAATATATAAAAAGGGCTTCATAATGTTGAAAGAAATTCTAACTTCTGACAATTATTGGCGAAGATACATCCGTTTGAATTTGGAAACAGAAACTTAAAACGTGTATTTCTCGAAATGACTTCGAGAATACATATTTTCAGCTTTTGATGCAGAATCAAAATATATAAAAAGGGCTTCATAATGTTGAAAGAAATTCTTACTTCTGACAATTATTGGCGAAGATACATCCGTTTGAATTTGGAAACAGAAACTTAAAACGTCAATTTCTGGAAATGACTTCGAGACTACATATTTTCAGCTTTTGATGCAGAATCAAAATATATAAAAAGGGCTTCATAATGTTGAAAGAAATTCTTACTTCTTACAATTATTGGCGAAGATACATTCGTTTGAATTTGGAAACAGAAACTTAAAACGTCTATTTCTCGAAATGACTTCGAGACTACATATTTTCAGCTTTTGATGAAGAATCAAAATATATAAAAAGGGCTTCATAATGTTGAAAGAAATTCTAACTTCTGACAATTATTGGCGAAGATACATCCGTTTGAATTTGGAAACAGAAACTTAAAACGTCGATTTCTCGAAATGACTTCAAGACCACATATTTTCAGCTTTTGATGCAGAATCAAAATATATAAAAAGGGCTTCATAATGTTGAAAGAAATTCTAACTGCTGACAATTATTGGCGAAGATACATACGTTTGAATTTGGAAACCGAAACTTAAAACATCAATTTCTCGAAATGACTTCGCGACTACATATTTTCAGCTTTTGATGCAGAATCAAAATATATAAAAAGGGCTTCATAATGTTGAAAGAAATTCGGACTTCTGCCAATTATTGGCGAAGATACATCCGTTTGAATTTGGAAACCGAAACTTAAAACGTCAATTTCTCGAAATGACTTCGCGACTACATATTTTCAGCTTTTGATGCAGAATCAAAATATATAAAAAGGGCTTCATAATGTTGAAAGAAATTCGGACTTCTGCCAATTATTGGCGAAGATACATCCGTTTGAATTTGGAAACCGAAACTTAAAACGTCAATTTCTCGAAATGACTTCGCGACTACATATTTTCAGCTTTTGATGCAGAGTCAAAATATATAAAAAGGGCTTCATAATGTTGAAAGAAATTCTAACTTCTGGAAACAGAAACTTAAAACGTCAATTTCTCGAAATGACTTTGAGACTACATATTTTCAGCTTTTGATGCAGAATCAAAATATATAAAAAGGGCTTCATAATGTTGAAAGAAATTCTAACTTCTGACAAATTATTGACGAAGATACATCCGTTTGAATTTGGAAACCGAAACTTAAAACGTCAATTTCTCGAAATGACTTCGAGACTACATATTTTCAGCTTTTGATGCAGAGTCAAAATATATAAAAAGGGCTTCATAATGTTGATAGAAATTCTAACTTCTGACAATTATTGGCGAAGATACATCCGTTTGAATTTGGAAACAGAAACTTAAAACGTCAATTTCTCGAAATGACTTTGAGACTACATATTTTCAGCTTTTGATGCATAGTCAAAATATATAAAAAGGGCTTCATAATGTTGAAAGAAATTCTAACTGCTGACAATTATTGGCGAAGATACATCCGTTTGAATTTGGAAACAGAAACTTAAAACGTCAATTTCTCGAAATGACTTCGAGACTACATATTTTCAGCTTTTGATGCATAGTCAAAATATATAAAAAGGGCTTCATAATGTTGAAAGAAATTCTGACTTCTGACAATTATTGGCGAAGATACATCCGTTTGAATTTGAAAACAGAAACTTAAAACGTCAATTTCTCGAAATGACTTCGAGACTACATATTTTCAGCTTTTGATGCAGAATAAAAATATATAAAAATGTTGAAAGAAATTCTAACTGCTGACAATTATTGGCGAAGATACATCCGGTTGAATTTGGAAACCGAAACTTAAAACGTCAATTTCTCGAAATGACTTCGCGACTACATATTTTCAGCTTTTGATGCAGAGTCAAAATATATAAAAAGGGCTTCATAATGTTGAAAGAAATTCTAACTTCTGACAATTATTGGCGAAGATACATCCGTTTGAATTTGGGAAAAGAAACTTAAACCGCCAATATCTCGAAATGACTTCGAGACTACATATTTTCAGCTTTTGATGCAGAGTCAAAATATATAAAAAGGGCTTCATAATGTTGAAAGAAATTCTAACTTCTGACAATTATTGGCGAAGATACATCAGTTTGAATTTGGAAACAGAAACTTAAAACGTCAATTTCTGGAAATGACTTCGAGACTACATATTTTCAGCTTTTGATGCAGAATCAAAATATATAAAAAGGGCTTCATAATGTTGAAAGAAATTCTTACTTCTGACAATTATTGGCGAAGATACATTCGTTTGAATTTGGAAACAGAAACTTAAAACGTCAATTTCGCGAAATGACTTCGAGACTACATATTTTCAGCTTTTGATGAAGAATCAAAATATATAAAAAGGGCTTCATAATGTTGAAAGAAATTCTAACTTCTGACAATTATTGACGAAGATACATCCGTTTGAATTTGGAAACAGAAACTTAAAACGTCAATTTCTCGAAACGACTTCGAGACTACATATTTTCAGCTTTTGATGCAGAATCAAAATATATAAAAAGGGCTTCATAATGTTGAAAGAAATTCTAACTTCTGACAATTATTGGCGAAGATACATCCGTTTGAATTTGGAAACCGAAACTTAAAACGTCAATTTCTCGAAATGACTTCGCGACTACATATTTTCAGCTTTTGATGCAGAGTCAAAATATATAAAAAGGGCTTCATAATGTTGAAAGAAATTCTAACTTCTGACAATTATTGGCGAAGATACATCCGTTTGAATTTGGAAACAGAAACTTAAAACGTCGATTTCTCGAAATGACTTCGAGACTACATATTTTCAGCTTTTGATGCATAGTCAAAATATATAAAAAGGGCTTCATAATGTTGAAAGAAATTCTAACTTCTGACAATTATTGGCGAAGATACATCCGTTTGAATTTGGAAACAGAAACTTAAAACGTCAATTTCTGGAAATGACTTCGAGACTACATATTTTCAGCTTTTGATGCAGAATCAAAATATATAAAAAGGGTTTCATAATGTTGAAAGAAATTCTAACTTCTGACAATTATTGGCGAAGATACATCCGTTTGAATTTGGAAACAGAAACTTAAAACGTCAATTTCTCGAAATGACTTCGAGACTACATATTTTCAGCTTTTGATGCAGAATCAAAATATATAAAAAGGGCTTCATAATGTTGAAAGAAATTCTAACTTCTGACAATTATTGGCGAAGATACATCCGTTTGAATTTGGAAACAGAAACTTAAAACGTCAATTTCTCGAAGTGACTTCGCGACTACATATTTTCAGCTTTTGATGCATAGTCAAAATATATAAAAAGGGCTTCATAATGTGGAAAGAAATTCTGACTTCTGACAATTATTGGCGAAGATACTTCCGTTTGCATTTGGAAACAGAAACTTAAAACGTCAATTTCTCGAAATGACTTCGCGAACACATATTTTCAGCTTTTGATGCGGAGTCAAAATATATAAAAAGGGCTTCATAATGTTGAAAGAAATTCAAACTTCTGACAATTATTGGCGAAGATACATCCGTTTGAATTTGGAAACAGAAACTTAAAACGTCAATTTCTCGAAATGACTTCGCGACTACATATTTTCAGCTTTTGATGCAGAGTCAAAATATATAAAAAGGGCTTCATAATGTTGAAAGAAATTCTAACTTCTGACAATTATTGGCGAAGATACATCCGTTTGAATTTGGAAACAGAAACTTAAAACGTCAATTTCTCGAAATGACTTCGAGACTACATATTTTCAGCTTTTGATGCAGAATCAAAATATATAAAAAGGGCTTCATAATGTTGAAAGAAATTCTAACTTCTGACAATTATTGGCGAAGATACATCCGTTTGAATTTGGAAACAGAAACTTAAAACGTGTATTTCTCGAAATGACTTCGAGAATACATATTTTCAGCTTTTGATGCAGAATCAAAATATATAAAAAGGGCTTCATAATGTTGAAAGAAATTCTTACTTCTGACAATTATTGGCGAAGATACATCCGTTTGAATTTGGAAACAGAAACTTAAAACGTCAATTTCTCGAAATGACTTCGAGACTACATATTTTCAGCTTTTGATGCAGAATCAAAATATATAAAAAGGGCTTCATAATGTTGAAAGAAATTCTTACTTCTTACAATTATTGGCGAAGATACATTCGTTTGAATTTGGAAACAGAAACTTAAAACGTCTATTTCTCGAAATGACTTCGAGACTACATATTTTCAGCTTTTGATGAAGAATCAAAATATATAAAAAGGGCTTCATAATGTTGAAAGAAATTCTAACTTCTGACAATTATTGGCGAAGATACATCCGTTTGAATTTGGAAACAGAAACTTAAAACGTCGATTTCTCGAAATGACTTCAAGACCACATATTTTCAGCTTTTGATGCAGAATCAAAATATATAAAAAGGGCTTCATAATGTTGAAAGAAATTCTAACTGCTGACAATTATTGGCGAAGATACATACGTTTGAATTTGGAAACCGAAACTTAAAACATCAATTTCTCGAAATGACTTCGAGACTACATATTTTCAGCTTTTGATGCAGAATCAAAATATATAAAAAGGGCTTCATAATGTTGAAAGAAATTCGGACTTCTGCCAATTATTGGCGAAGATACATCCGTTTGAATTTGGAAACAGAAACTTAAAACGTCAATTTCTCGAAATGACTTCGAGACTACATATTTTCAGCTTTTGAAGCAGAGTCAAAATATATAAAAAGGGCTTCATAATGTTGAAAGAAATTCTAACTTCTGGAAACACAAACTTAAAACGTCAATTTCTCGAAATGACTTTGAGACTACATATTTTCAGCTTTTGATGCAGAGTCAAAATATATAAAAAGGGCTTCATAATGTTGAAAGAAATTCTAACTTCTGACAATTATTGACGAAGATACATCCGTTTGAATTTGGAAACCGAAACTTAAAACGTCAATTTCTCGAAATGACTTCGAGACTACATATTTTCAGCTTTTGATGCAGAGTCAAAATATATAAAAAGGGCTTCATAATGTTGATAGAAATTCTAACTTCTGACAATTATTGGCGAAGATACATCCGTTTGAATTTGGAAACAGAAACTTAAAACGTCAATTTCTCGAAATGACTTTGAGACTACATATTTTCAGCTTTTGATGCAGAGTCAAAATATATAAAAAGGGCTTCATAATGTTGAAAGAAATTCTAACTTCTGACAATTATTAGCGAAGATACATCCGTTTGAATTTGGAAACAGAAACTTAAAACGTCAATTTCGCGAAATGACTTTGAGACTACATATTTTCAGCTTTTGATGCAGAATCAAAATATATAAAAAGGGCTTCATAATGTTGAAAGAAATTTTAACTTCTGACAATTATTGGCGAAGATACATCCGTTTGAATTTGGAAACACAAACTTAAAACGTCAATTTCTCGAAATGACTTCGAGACTACATATTTTCAGCTTTTGATGCATAGTCAAAATATATAAAAAGGGCTTCATAATGTTGAAAGAAATTCTAACTTCTGACAATTATTGGCGAAGATACATCCGTTTGAATTTGGAAACAGAAACTTAAAACGTCAATTTCTCGAAATGACTTCGAGACTACATATTTTCAGCTTTTGATGCAGAATAAAAATATATAAAAATGTTGAAAGAAATTCTAACTGCTGACAATTATTGGCGAAGATACATCCGGTTGAATTTGGAAACCGAAACTTAAAACGTCAATTTCTCGAAATGACTTCGCGACTACATATTTTCAGCTTTTGATGCAGAGTCAAAATATATAAAAAGGGCTTCATAATGTTGAAAGAAATTCTGACTTCTGACAATTATTGGCGAAGATACATCGTTTGAATTTGGGAAAAGAAACTTAAACCGCCAATATCTCGAAATGACTTCGAGACTACATATTTTCAGCTTTTGATGCAGAGTCAAAATATATAAAAAGGGCTTCATAATGTTGAAAGAAATTCTAACTTCTGACAATTATTGACGAAGATACATCCGTTTGAATTTGGAAACAGAAACTTAAAACGTCAATTTCTCGAAATGACTTCGAGACTACATATTTTCAGCTTTTGATGCAGAGTCAAAATATATAAAAAGGGCTTCATAATGTTGAAAGAAATTCTAACTTCTGACAATTATTGGCGAAGATACATCCGTTTGAATTTGGAAACAGAAACTTAAAACGTCAATTTCTCGAAATGACTTCGCGACTACATATTTTCAGCTTTTGATGCAGAGTCAAAATATATAAAAAGGGCTTCATAATGTTGAAAGAAATTCTGACTTCTGACAATTGTTAGCGAAGATACATCGTTTGAATTTGGGAAAAGAAACTTAAACCACCAATATCTCGAAATGACTTCGAGACTACATATTTTCAGCTTTTGATGCAGAGTCAAAATATATAAAAAGGGCTTCATAATGTTGAAAGAAATTCTAACTTCTGACAATTATTGGCGAAGATACATCCGTTTGAATTTGGAAACAGAAACTTAAAACGTCAATTTCTCGAAATGACTTCGAGACTACATATTTTCAGCTTTTGATGCAGGGTCAAAATATATAAAAAGGGCTTCATAATGTTGATAGAAATTCTAACTTCTGACAATTATTGGCGAAGATACATCCGTTTGAATTTGGAAACCGAAACTTAAAACGTCAATTTCTGGAAATGACTTCAAGACTACATATTTTCAGCTTTTGATGCAGAATCAAAATATATAAAAATGTTGAAAGAAATTCTAACTGCTGACAATTATTGGCGAAGATACATCCGTTTGAATTTGGAACCCGAAACTTAAAACGTCAATTTCTCGAAATGACTTCGAGACTACATATTTTCAGCTTTTGATGCAGAGTCAAAATATATAAAAAGGGCTTCATAATGTTGATAGAAATTCTAACTTCTGACAATTATTGGCGAAGATACATCCGTTTGAATTTGGAAACAGAAACTTAAAACGTCAATTTCTCGAAATGACTTTGAGACTACATATTTTCAGCTTTTGATGCAGAATCAAAATATATAAAAAGGGCTTCATAATGTTGAAAGAAATTCTAACTTCTGATAATTATTGGCGAAGATACATCCGTTTGAATTTGGAAACAGAAACGTAAAAACGTCAATTTCGCGAAATGACTTTCGAGACTACATATTTTCAGCTTCTGATGCAGAATCAAAAATAGATAAAAAAGGGCTTCATAATGTTGAAAGAAATTCTAACTTCTGACAATTATTGGCGAAGATACATCCGTTTGAATTTGGAAACAGAAACTTAAAACGTCAATTTCTCGAAATGACTTCGAGACTACATATTTTCAGCTTTTGATGCATAATCAAAATATATAAAAAGGGCTTCATAATGTTGAAAGAAATTCTAACTTCTGACAATTATTGGCGAAGATACATCCGTTTGAATTTGGAAACAGAAACTTAAAACGTCAATTTCTCGAAATAACTTCGAGACTACATATTTTCAGCTTTTGATGCAGAATCAAAATATATAAAAATGTTGAAAGAAATTCTAACTGCTGACAATTATTGGCGAAGATACATCCGGTTGAATTTGGAAACCGAAACTTAAAACGTCAATTTCTCGAAATGACTTCGCGACTACATATTTTAAGCTTTTGATGCAGAGTCAAAATATATAAAAAGGGCTTCATAATGTTGAAAGAAATTCTAACTTCTGACAATTATTGGCGAAGATACATCCGTTTGAATTTGGAAACAGAAACTTAAAACGTCAATTTCTCGAAATGACTTCGCGACTACAAATTTTCAGCTTTTGAAGCAGAGTCAAAATATATAAAAAGGGCTTCATAATGTTGAAAGAAATTCTGACTTCTGACAATTATTAGCGAAGATACATCGTTTGAATTTGGGAAAAGAAACTTAAACCACCAATATCTCGAAATGACTTCGAGACTACATATTTTCAGCTTTTGATGCAGAATCAAAATATATAAAAAGGGCTTCATAATGTTGAACGAAATTCTAACTTCTGACAATTATTGACGAAGATACATCCGTTTGAATTTGGAAACAGAAACTTAAAACGTCAATTTCTCGAAATGACTTCGAGACTACATATTTTCATCTTTTGATGCAGAATCAAAATATATAAAAAGGGCTTCATAATGTTGAAAGAAATTCTAACTTCTGACAATTATTGGCGAAGATACATCCGTTTGAATTTGGAAACAGAAACTTAAAACGTCAATTTCTCGAAATGACTTCGAGACTACATATTTTCAGCTTTTGAAGCAGAGTCAAAATATATAAAAAGGGCTTCATAATGTTGAAAGAAATTCTGACTTCTGACAATTATTAGCGAAGATACATCGTTTGAATTTGGGAAAAGAAACTTAAACCACCAATATCTCGAAATGACTTCGAGACTACATATTTTCAGCTTTTGATGCAGAGTCAAAATATATAAAAAGGGCTTCATAATGTTGAAAGAAATTCTAACTGCTGACAATTATTGGCGAAGATACATCCGGTTGAATTTGGAAACCGAAACTTAAAACGTCAATTTCACGAAATGACTTCGCGACTACATATTTTCAGCTTTTGATGCAGAGTCAAAATATATAAAAAGGGCTTCATAATGTTGAAAGAAATTCTGACTTCTTACAATTATTGGCGAAGATACATCGTTTGAATTTGGGAAAAGAAACTTAAACCGCCAATATCTCGAAATGACTTCGAGACTACATATTTTCAGCTTTTGATGCAGAGTCAAAATATATAAAAAGGGCTTCATAATGTTGAAAGAAATTCTAACTTCTGACAATTATTGACGAAGATACATCCGTTTGAATTTGGAAACCGAAACTTAAAACGTCAATTTCTCGAAATGACTTCGAGACTACATATTTTCAGCTTTTGATGCAGAGTCAAAATATATAAAAAGGGCTTCATAATGTTGAAAGAAATTCTAACTTCTGACAATTATTGGCGAAGATACATCCGTTTGAATTTGGAAACAGAAACTTAAAACGTCAATTTCTCGAAATGACTTTGAGACTACATATTTTCAGCTTTTGATGCAGAGTCAAAATATATAAAAAGGGCTTCATAATGTTGAAAGAAATTCTAACTTCTGACAATTATTGGCGAAGATACATCCGTTTGAATTTGGAAACAGAAACTTAAACGTCAATTTCTCGAAATGACTTCGAGACTACATATTTTCAGCTTTTGATGCATAGTCAAAATATATAAAAAGGGCTTCATAATGTTGAAAGAAATTCTAACTTCTGACAATTATTGGCGAAGATACATCCGTTTGAATTTGGAAACAGAAACTTAAAACGTCAATTTCTCGAAATGACTTCGAGACTACATATTTTCAGCTTTTGATGCAGAGTCAAAATATATAAAAAGGGCTTCATAATGTTGAAAGAAATTCTAACTTCTGACAATTATTGACGAAGATACATCCGTTTGAATTTGGAAACCGAAACTTAAAACGTCAATTTCTCGAAATGACTTCGAGACTACATATTTTCAGCTTTTGATGCAGAGTCAAAATATATAAAAAGGGCTTCATAATGTTGAAAGAAATTCTAACTTCTGACAATTATTGGCGAAGATACATCCGTTTGAATTTGGAAACAGAAACTTAAAACGTCAATTTCTCGAAATGACTTCGCGACTACATATTTTCAGCTTTTGATGCAGAGTCAAAATATATAAAAAGGGCTTCATAATGTTGAAAGAAATTCTGACTTCTGACAATTATTAGCGAAGATACATCGTTTGAATTTGGGAAAAGAAACTTAAACCACCAATATCTCGAAATGACTTCGAGACTACATATTTTCAGCTTTTGATGCAGAGTCAAAATATATAAAAAGGGCTTCATAATGTTGAAAGAAATTCTAACTTCTGACAATTATTGGCGAAGATACATCCGTTTGAATTTGGAAACAGAAACTTAAAACGTCAATTTCTCGAAATGACTTCGAGACTACATATTTTCAGCTTTTGATGCAGGGTCAAAATATATAAAAAGGGCTTCATAATGTTGATAGAAATTCTAGCTTCTGACAATTATTGGCGAAGATACATCCGTTTGAATTTGGAAACCGAAACTTAAAACGTCAATTTCTGGAAATGACTTCAAGACTACATATTTTCAGCTTTTGATGCAGAATCAAAATATATAAAAATGTTGAAAGAAATTCTAACTGCTGACAATTATTGGCGAAGATACATCCGTTTGAATTTGGAAACAGAAACTTAAAACGTCAATTTCTCGAAATGACTTCGAGACTACATATTTTCAGCTTTTGATGCAGAGTCAAAATATATAAAAAGGGCTTCATAATGTTGAAAGAAATTCTAACTTCTGACAATTATTGGCGAAGATACATCCGTTTGAATTTGGAAACAGAAACTTAAAACGTCGATTTCTCGAAATGACTTTGAGACTACATATTTTCAGCTTTTGATGCAGAGTCAAAATATATAAAAAGGGCTTCATAATGTTGAAAGAAATTCTAACTTCTGACAATTATTAGCGAAGATACATCCGTTTGAATTTGGAAACAGAAACTTAAAACGTCAATTTCGCGAAATGACTTTGAGACTACATATTTTCAGCTTTTGATGCAGAATCAAAATATATAAAAAGGGCTTCATAATGTTGAAAGAAATTCTAACTGCTGACAATTATTGGCGAAGATACATCCGTTTGAATTTGGAAACAGAAACTTAAAACGTCAATTTCTCGAAATGACTTCGAGACTACATATTTTCAGCTTTTGATGCATAGTCAAAATATATAAAAAGGGCTTCATAATGTTGAAAGAAATTCTAACTTCTGACAATTATTGGCGAAGATACATCCGTTTGAATTTGAAAACAGAAACTTAAAACGTCAATTTCTCGAAATGACTTCGAGACTACATATTTTCAGCTTTTGATGCAGAATAAAAATATATAAAAATGTTGAAAGAAATTCTAACTGCTGACAATTATTGGCGAAGATACATCCGGTTGAATTTGGAAACCGAAACTTAAAACGTCAATTTCTCGAAATGACTTCGCGACTACATATTTTAAGCTTTTGATGCAGAGTCAAAATATATAAAAAGGGCTTCATAATGTTGAAAGAAATTCTAACTTCTGACAATTATTGGCGAAGATACATCCGTTTGAATTTGGAAACAGAAACTTAAAACGTCAATTTCTCGAAATGACTTCGAGACTACATATTTTCAGCTTTTGATGCAGAGTCAAAATATATAAAAAGGGCTTCATAATGTTGAAAGAAATTCTAACTTCTGACAATTATTGACGAAGATACATCCGTTTGAATTTGGAAACCGAAACTTAAAACGTCAATTTCTCGAAATGACTTCGAGACTACATATTTTCAGCTTTTGATGCAGAGTCAAAATATATAAAAAGGGCTTCATAATGTTGAAAGAAATTCTAACTTCTGACAATTATTGGCGAAGATACATCCGTTTGAATTTGGAAACAGAAACTTAAAACGTCAATTTCTCGAAATGACTTTGAGACTACATATTTTCAGCTTTTGATGCAGAGTCAAAATATATAAAAAGGGCTTCATAATGTTGAAAGAAATTCTAACTTCTGACAATTATTGGCGAAGATACATCCGTTTGAATTTGGAAACAGAAACTTAAAACGTCAATTTCTCGAAATGACTTCGAGACTACATATTTTCAGCTTTTGATGCAGGGTCAAAATATATAAAAAGGGCTTCATAATGTTGATAGAAATTCTAACTTCTGACAATTATTGGCGAAGATACATCCGTTTGAATTTGGAAACCGAAACTTAAAACGTCAATTTCTGGAAATGACTTCAAGACTACATATTTTCAGCTTTTGATGCAGAATCAAAATATATAAAAATGTTGAAAGAAATTCTAACTGCTGACAATTATTGGCGAAGATACATCCGTTTGAATTTGGAAACAGAAACTTAAAACGTCAATTTCTCGAAATGACTTCGAGACTACATATTTTCAGCTTTTGATGCAGAATCAAAATATATAAAAAGGGCTTCATAATGTTGAAAGAAATTCTAACTTCTGACAATTATTGGCGAAGATACATCCGTTTGAATTTGGAAACAGAAACTTAAAACGTCAATTTCTCGAAATGACTTTGAGACTACATATTTTCAGCTTTTGATGCAGAGTCAAAATATATAAAAAGGGCTTCATAATGTTGAAAGAAATTCTAACTTCTGACAATTATTAGCGAAGATACATCCGTTTGAATTTGGAAACAGAAACTTAAAACGTCAATTTCGCGAAATGACTTTGAGACTACATATTTTCAGCTTTTGATGCAGAATCAAAATATATAAAAAGGGCTTCATAATGTTGAAAGAAATTCTAACTGCTGACAATTATTGGCGAAGATACATCCGTTTGAATTTGGAAACAGAAACTTAAAACGTCAATTTCTCGAAATGACTTCGAGACTACATATTTTCAGCTTTTGATGCATAGTCAAAATATATAAAAAGGGCTTCATAATGTTGAAAGAAATTCTAACTTCTGACAATTATTGGCGAAGATACATCCGTTTGAATTTGAAAACAGAAACTTAAAACGTCAATTTCTCGAAATGACTTCGAGACTACATATTTTCAGCTTTTGATGCAGAATAAAAATATATAAAAATGTTGAAAGAAATTCTAACTGCTGACAATTATTGGCGAAGATACATCCGGTTGAATTTGGAAACCGAAACTTAAAACGTCAATTTCTCGAAATGACTTCGCGACTACATATTTTAAGCTTTTGATGCAGAGTCAAAATATATAAAAAGGGCTTCATAATGTTGAAAGAAATTCTAACTTCTGACAATTATTGGCGAAGATACATCCGTTTGAATTTGGAAACAGAAACTTAAAACGTCAATTTCTCGAAATGACTTCGAGACTACATATTTTCAGCTTTTGATGCAGAGTCAAAATATATAAAAAGGGCTTCATAATGTTGAAAGAAATTCTAACTTCTGACAATTATTGACGAAGATACATCCGTTTGAATTTGGAAACAGAAACTTAAAACGTCAATTTCTCGAAATGACTTCGAGACTACATATTTTCAGCTTTTGATGCAGAGTCAAAATATATAAAAAGGGCTTCATAATGTTGAAAGAAATTCTAACTTCTGACAATTATTGGCGAAGATACATCCGTTTGAATTTGGAAACAGAAACTTAAAACGTCAATTTCTCGAAATGACTTTGAGACTACATATTTTCAGCTTTTGATGCAGAGTCAAAATATATAAAAAGGGCTTCATAATGTTGAAAGAAATTCTAACTTCTGACAATTATTGGCGAAGATACATCCGTTTGAATTTGGAAACAGAAACTTAAAACGTCAATTTCTCGAAATGACTTCGAGACTACATATTTTCAGCTTTTGATGCATAGTCAAAATATATAAAAAGGGCTTCATAATGTTGAAAGAAATTCTAACTTCTGACAATTATTGGCGAAGATACATCCGTTTGAATTTGGAAACAGAAACTTAAAACGTCAATTTCTCGAAATGACTTCGAGACTACATATTTTCAGCTTTTGATGCAGAGTCAAAATATATAAAAAGGGCTTCATAATGTTGAAAGAAATTCTAACTTCTGACAATTATTGACGAAGATACATCCGTTTGAATTTGGAAACCGAAACTTAAAACGTCAATTTCTCGAAATGACTTCGAGACTACATATTTTCAGCTTTTGATGCAGAGTCAAAATATATAAAAAGGGCTTCATAATGTTGAAAGAAATTCTAACTTCTGACAATTATTGGCGAAGATACATCCGTTTGAATTTGGAAACAGAAACTTAAAACGTCAATTTCTCGAAATGACTTCGCGACTACATATTTTCAGCTTTTGATGCAGAGTCAAAATATATAAAAAGGGCTTCATAATGTTGAAAGAAATTCTGACTTCTGACAATTATTAGCGAAGATACATCGTTTGAATTTGGGAAAAGAAACTTAAACCACCAATATCTCGAAATGACTTCGAGACTACATATTTTCAGCTTTTGATGCAGAGTCAAAATATATAAAAAGGGCTTCATAATGTTGAAAGAAATTCTAACTTCTGACAATTATTGGCGAAGATACATCCGTTTGAATTTGGAAACAGAAACTTAAAACGTCAATTTCTCGAAATGACTTCGAGACTACATATTTTCAGCTTTTGATGCAGGGTCAAAATATATAAAAAGGGCTTCATAATGTTGATAGAAATTCTAGCTTCTGACAATTATTGGCGAAGATACATCCGTTTGAATTTGGAAACAGAAACTTAAAACGTCAATTTCTCGAAATGACTTCAAGACTACATATTTTCAGCTTTTGATGCAGAATCAAAATATATAAAAATGTTGAAAGAAATTCTAACTTCTGACAATTATTAGCGAAGATACATCCGTTTGAATTTGGAACCCGAAACTTAAAACGTCAATTTCTCGAAATGACTTCGAGACTACATATTTTCAGCTTTTGATGCAGAGTCAAAATATATAAAAAGGGCTTCATAATGTTGAAAGAAATTCTAACTTCTGACAATTATTGGCGAAGATACATCCGTTTGAATTTGGAAACAGAAACTTAAAACGTCAATTTCTCGAAATGACTTTGAGACTACATATTTTCAGCTTTTGATGCAGAGTCAAAATATATAAAAAGGGCTTCATAATGTTGAAAGAAATTCTAACTTCTGACAATTATTAGCGAAGATACATCCGTTTGAATTTGGAAACCGAAACTTAAAACGTCAATTTCTCGAAATGACTTTGAGACTACATATTTTCAGCTTTTGATGCAGAATCAAAATATATAAAAAGGGCTTCATAATGTTGAAAGAAATTCTAACTGCTGACAATTATTGGCGAAGATACATCCGTTTGAATTTGGAAACAGAAACTTAAAACGTCAATTTCTCGAAATGACTTCGAGACTACATATTTTCAGCTTTTGATGCATAGTCAAAATATATAAAAAGGGCTTCATAATGTTGAAAGAAATTCTAACTTCTGACAATTATTGGCGAAGATACATCCGTTTGAATTTGAAAACAGAAACTTAAAACGTCAATTTCTCGAAATGACTTCGAGACTACATATTTTCAGCTTTTGATGCAGAATAAAAATATATAAAAAATGTTGAAAGAAATTCTAACTGCTGACAATTATTGGCGAAGATACATCCGGTTGAATTTGGAAACCGAAACTTAAAACGTCAATTTCTCGAAATGACTTCGCGACTACATATTTTAAGCTTTTGATGCAGAGTCAAAATATATAAAAAGGGCTTCATAATGTTGAAAGAAATTCTGACTTCTGACCATTATTGGCCGAAGATACATCGTTTGAATTTTGGGGAAAAGAAACTTAAACCGCCAATATCTCGAAATGACTTCGAGACTACATATTTTCAGCTTTTGATGCAGAGTCAAAATATATAAAAAGGGCTTCATAATGTTGAAAGAAATTCTAACTTCTGACAATTATTGACGAAGATACATCCGTTTGAATTTAAAAACCGAAACTTAAAACGTCAATTTCTCGAAATGACTTCGAGACTACATATTTTCAGCTTTTGATGCAGAGTCAAAATATATAAAAAGGGCTTCATAATGTTGAAAGAAATTCTAACTTCTGACAATTATTGGCGAAGATACATCCGTTTGAATTTGGAAACAGAAACTTAAAACGTCAATTTCTCGAAATGACTTCGCGACTACATATTTTCAGCTTTTGAAGCAGAGTCAAAATATATAAAAAGGGCTTCATAATGTTGAAAGAAATTCTGACTTCTGACAATTATTAGCGAAGATACATCGTTTGAATTTGGGAAAAGAAACTTAAACCACCAATATCTCGAAATGACTTCGAGACTACATATTTTCAGCTTTTGATGCAGAGTCAAAATATATAAAAAGGGCTTCATAATGTTGATAGAAATTCTAACTTCTGACAATTATTGGCGAAGATACATCCGTTTGAATTTGGAAACAGAAACTTAAAACGTCAATTTCTGGAAATGACTTCAAGACTACATATTTTCAGCTTTTGATGCAGAATCAAAATATATAAAAATGTTGAAAGAAATTCTAACTGCTGACAATTATTGGCGAAGATACATCCGGTTGAATTTGGAAACCGAAACTTAAAACGTCAATTTCACGAAATGACTTCGCGACTACATATTTTCAGCTTTTGATGCAGAGTCAAAATATATAAAAAGGGCTTCATAATGTTGAAAGAAATTCTGACTTCTTACAATTATTGGCGAAGATACATCGTTTGAATTTGGAAAAGAAACTTAAACCGCCAATATCTCGAAATGACTTCGAGACTACATATTTTCAGCTTTTGATGCAGAATCAAAATATATAAAAAGGGCTTCATAATGTTGAAAGAAATTCTAACTTCTGACAATTATTGACGAAGATACATCCGTTTGAATTTGGAAACAGAAACTTAAAACGTCAATTTCTCGAAATGACTTCGAGACTACATATTTTCAGCTTTTGATGCAGAATCAAAATATATAAAAAGGGCTTCATAATGTGGAAAGAAATTCTAACTTCTGACAATTATTGGCGAAGATACATCCGTTTGAATTTGGAAACAGAAACTTAAAACGTCAATTTCTCGAAATGACTTTGAGACTACATATTTTCAGCTTTTGATGCAGAGTCAAAATATATAAAAAGGGCTTCATAATGTTGAAAGAAATTCTAACTTCTGACAATTATTGGCGAAGATACATCCGTTTGAATTTGGAAACCGAAACTTAAAACGTCAATTTCTCGAAATGACTTCGAGACTACATATTTTCAGCTTTTGATGCATAGTCAAAATATATAAAAAGGGCTTCATAATGTTGAAAGAAATTCTAACTTCTGACAATTATTGGCGAAGATACATCCGTTTGAATTTGGAAACAGAAACTTAAAACGTCAATTTCTCGAAATGACTTCGAGACTACATATTTTCAGCTTTTGATGCATGGTCAAAATATATAAAAAGGGCTTCATAATGTTGATAGAAATTCTAACTTCTGACAATTATTGGCGAAAGATACATCCGTTTGAATTTGGAAACAGAAACTTAAAACGTCAATTTCTGGAAATGACTTCAAGACTACATATTTTCAGCTTTTGATGCAGAATCAAAATATATAAAAATGTTGAAAGAAATTCTAACTGCTGACAATTATTGGCGAAGATACATCCGGTTGAATTTGGAAACCGAAACTTAAAACGTCAATTTCTCGAAATGACTTCGCGACTACATATTTTCAGCTTTTGATGCAGAGTCAAAATATATAAAAAGGGCTTCATAATGTTGAAAGAAATTCTGACTTCTGACAATTATTGGCGAAGATACATCGTTTGAATTTGGGAAAAGAAACTTAAACCGCCAATATCTCGAAATGACTTCGAGACTACATATTTTCAGCTTTTGATGCAGAATCAAAATATATAAAAAGGGCTTCATAATGTTGAAAGAAATTCTAACTGCTGACAATTATTGGCGAAGATACATCCCTTTGAATTTGGAAACAGAAACTTAAAACGTCAATTTCTCGAAATGACTTCGAGACTACATATTTTCAGCTTTTGATGCAGAGTCAAAATATATAAAAAGGGCTTCATAATGTTGAAAGAAATTCTAACTTCTGACAATTATTGACGAACATACATCCGTTTGAATTTGGAAACAGAAACTTTAAAACGTCAATTTCTCGAAATGACTTCGCGACTACATATTTTCAGCTTTTGATGCGGAGTCAAAATATATAAAAAGGGCTTCATAATGTTGAAAGAAATTCTAACTGCTGACAATTATTGGCGAAGATACATCCGTTTGAATTTGGAAACAGAAACTTAAAACGTCAATTTCTCGAAATGACTTCGAGACTACATATTTTCAGCTTTTGATGCATAGTCAAAATATATAAAAAGGGCTTCATAATGTTGAAAGAAATTCTAACTTCTGACAATTATTGGCGAAGATACATCCGTTTGAATTTGGAAACAGAAACTTAAAACGTCAATTTCTCGAAATGACTTCGAGACTACATATTTTCAGCTTTTGATGCATAGTCAAAATATATAAAAAGGGCTTCACAATGTTGAAAGAAATTCTAACTTCTGACAATTATTGGCGAAGATACATCCGTTTGAATTTGGAAACAGAAACTTAAAACGTCTATTTCTCGAAATGACTTCGAGACTACATATTTTCAGCTTTTGATGCAGAATTAAAATATATAAAAAGGGCTTCATAATGTTGAAAGAAATTCTAACTTCTGACAATTATTGGCGAAGATACATCCGTTTGAATTTGGAAACAGAAACTTAAAACGTCAATTTCTGGAAATGACTTCGAGACTACATATTTTCAGCTTTTGATGCAGAGTCAAAATATATAAAAAGGGCTTCATAATGTTGAAAGAAATTCTAACTTCTGACAATTATTGGCGAAGATACATCCGTTTGAATTTGGAAATAGAAACTTAAAACGTCAATTTCGCGAAATGACTTCGAGACTACATATTTTCAGCTTTTGATGCAGAATCAAAATATATAAAAAGGGCTTCATAATGTTGAAAGAAATTCTAACTTCTGACAATTATTGGCGAAGATACATCCGTTTGAATTTGGAAACAGAAACTTAAAACGTCAATTTCTCGAAATGACTTTGAGACTACATATTTTCAGCTTTTGATGCAGAATCAAAATATATAAAAAGGGCTTCATAATGTTGAAAGAAATTCTGACTTCTGCCAATTATTGGCGAAGATACATCCGTTTGAATTTGGAAACCGAAACTTAAAACGTCAATTTCTCGAAATGACTTCGAGACTGCATATTTTCAGCTTTTGATGCAGAGTTAAAATATATAAAAAGGCTTCATAATGTTGAAAGAAATTCTAACTTCTGACAATTATTGGCGAAGATACATCCGTTTGAATTTGGAAACAGAAACTTAAAACGTCAATTTCTCGAAATGACTTTGAGACTACATATTTTCAACTTTTGATGCAGAGTCAAAATATATAAAAAGGGCTTCATAATGTTGAAAGAAATTCTAACTTCTGACAATTATTGGCGAAGATACATCCGTTTGAATTTGGAAACAGAAACTTAAAACGTCAGTTTCTCGAAATGACTTTGAGACTACATATTTTCAGCTTTTGATGCAGGGTCAAAATATATAAAAAGGGCTTCATAATGTTGAAAGAAATTCTAACTTCTGACAATTATTGGCGAAGATACATCCGGTTGAATTTGGAATCCGAAACTTAAAACGTCAATTTCGCGAAATGACTTCGAGACTACATATTTTCAGCTTTTGATGCAGAGTCAAAATATATAAAAAGGGTTTCATAATGTTGAAAGAAATTCTAACTTCTGACAATTATTGGCGAAGATACATCCGTTTGAATTTGGAAACAGAAACTTAAAAGGTAAATTTCTCGAAATGACTTCGAGACTACATATTTTCAGCTTTTGATGCAGAATCAAAATATATAAAAAGGGCTTCATAATGTTGAAAGAAATTCTAACTTCTGACAATTATTGGCGAAGATACATCCGTTTGAATTTGGAAACAGAAACTTAAAACGTCAATTTCTGGAAATGACTTCGAGACTACATATTTTCAGCTTTTGATGCAGAATCAAAATATATAAAAAGGGCTTCATAATGTTGAAAGAAATTCTAACTTCTGACAATTATTGGCGAAGATACATCCGTTTGAATTTGGAAACAGAAACTTAAAACGTCAATTTCTCGAAATGACTTCGAGACTACATATTTTCAGCTTTTGATGCAGGGTCAAAATATATAAAAAGGGCTTCATAATGTTGAAAGAAATTCTAACTTCTGACAATTATTGGCAAAGATACATCCGTTTGAATTTGGAAACAGAAACTTCAAACGTCAATTTCTCGAAATGACTTCGCGACTACATATTTTCAGCTTTTGATGCATAGTCAAAATATATAAAAAGGGCTTCATAATGTTGAAAGAAATTCTAACTTCTGACAATTATTGGCGAAGATACATCCGTTTGAATTTGGAAACAGAAACTTAAAACGTCAATTTCTCGAAATGACTTCGAGACTACATATTTTCAGCTTTTGATGCAGAATCAAAGTATATAAAAAGGGCTTCATAATGTTGAAAGAAATTCTAACTTCTGACAATTATTGGCAAAGATACATCCGTTTGAATTTGGAAACGAAACTTAAAACGTCAATTTCTCGAAATGACTTCGAGACTACATATTTTCAGCTTTTGATGCAGAGTCAAAATATATAAAAAGGGCTTCATAATGTTGAAAGAAATTCTGACTTCTGACAATTATTGGCGAAGATACATCGTTTGAATTTGGGAAAAGAAACTTAAACCGCCAATATCTCGAAATGACTTCGAGACTACATATTTTCAGCTTTTGATGCAGAATCAAAATATATAAAAAGGGCTTCATAATGTTGAAAGAAATTCTAACTTCTGACAATTATTGGCGAAGATACATCCGTTTGAATTTGGAAACAGAAACTTAAAACGTCAATTTCTCGAAATGACTTCGAGACTACAATTTTCAGTTTTTGATGCAGAGTCAAAATATATAAAAAGGGCTTCATAATGTTGAAAGAAATTCTAACTTCTGACAATTATTGACGAAGATACATCCGTTTGAGTTTGGAAACAGAAACTTAAAACGTCAATTTCTCGAAACGACTTCGAGACTACATATTTTCAGCTTTTGATGCAGAGTCAAAATATATAAAAAGGGCTTCATAATGTTGAAAGAAATTCTAACTTCTGACAATTATTGGCGAAGATACATCCGTTTGAATTTGAAAACCGAAACTTAAAACGTCAATTTCTCGAAATGACTTCGCGACTACATATTTTCAGCTTTTGATGCAGAGTCAAAATATATAAAAAGGGCTTCATAATGTTGAAAGAAATTCTAACTTCTGACAATTATTGGCGAAGATACATCCGTTTGAATTTGGAAACAGAAACTTAAAACGTCGATTTCTCGAAATGACTTCGAGACTACATATTTTCAGCTTTTGATGCATAGTCAAAATATATAAAAAGGGCTTCATAATGTTGAAAGAAATTCTAACTTCTGACAATTATTGGCGAAGATACATCAGGTTGAATTTGGAAACAGAAACTTAAAACGTCAATTTCTGGAAATGACTTCGAGACTACATATTTTGAGCTTTTGATGCAGAATCAAAATATATAAAAAGGGCTTCATAATGTTGAACGAAATTCTAACTTCTGACAATTATTGGCGAAGATACATCCGTTTGAATTTGGAAACAGAAACTTAAAACGTCAATTTCTCGAAATGACTTCGAGACTACATATTTTCAGCTTTTGATGCAGAATCAAAATATATAAAAAGGGCTTCATAATGTTGAAAGAAATTCTAACTTCTGACAATTATTGGCGAAGATACATCCGTTTGAATTTGGAAACAGAAACTTAAAACGTCAATTTCTCGAAATGACTTCGCGACTACATATTTTCAGCTTTTGATGCAGAATCAAAATATATAAAAAGGGCTTCATAATGTTGAAAG
Source organism: Drosophila grimshawi (assembly GCF_018153295.1). Classification (NCBI taxonomy): domain Eukaryota; kingdom Metazoa; phylum Arthropoda; class Insecta; order Diptera; family Drosophilidae; genus Drosophila; species Drosophila grimshawi. The sequence goes on along the minus strand of NW_025063842.1, from coordinate 88,832 downwards.
AAATTCTGACTTCTGCCAATTATTGGCGAAGATACATCCGTTTGAATTTGGAAACAGAAACTTAAAACGTCAATTTCTCGAAATGACTTCGAGACTACATATTTTCAGCTTTTGATGCACAGTCAAAATATATAAAAAGGGCTTCATAATGTTGAAAGAAATTCTAACTTCTGACAGTTATTGGCGAAGATACATCCGTTTGAATTTGGAAACAGAAACTTAAAACGTCAATTTCTCGAAATGACTTCGAGACTACATATTTTCAGCTTTTGATGCAGAGTCAAAATATATAAAAAGGGCTTCATAATGTTGAAAGAAACTCAAACTTTTGACAATTATTGGCGAAGATACATCCGTTTGAATTTGGAAACAGAAACTTAAAACGTCTATTTCTCGAAATGACTTCGAGACTACATATTTTCAGCTTTTGATGCAGAATTAAAATATATAAAAAGGGCTTCATAATGTTGAAAGAAATTCTAACTTCTGACAATTATTGGCGAAGATACATCCGTTTGAATTTGGAAACAGAAACTTAAAACGTCAATTTCTGGAAATGACTTCGAGACTACATATTTTCAGCTTTTGATGCAGAATCAAAATATATAAAAAGGGCTTCATAATGTTGAAAGAAATTCTAACTTCTTACAATCATTGGCGAAGATACATTCGTTTGAATTTGGAAACAGAAACTTAAAACGTCTATTTCTCGAAATGACTTCGAGACTACATATTTTCAGCTTTTGATGAAGAATCAAAATATATAAAAAGGGCTTCATAATGTTGAAAGAAATTCTAACTTCTGACAATTATTGGCGAAGATACATCCGTTTGAATTTGGAAACCGAAACTTAAAACATCAATTTCTCGAAATGACTTCGCGACTACATATTTTCAGCTTTTGATGCAGAGTCAAAATATATAAAAAGGGCTTCATAATGTTGAAAGAAATTCTAACTTCTGACAATTATTGGCGAAGATACATCCGTTTGAATTTGGAAACCGAAACTTAAAACGTCAATTTCTCGAAATGATTTCGCGACTACATATTTTCAGCTTTTGATGCAGAGTCAAAATATATAAAAAGGGCTTCATAATGTTGAAAGAAATTCTAACTTCTGACAATTATTGGCGAAGATACATCCGTTTGAATTTGGAAATAGAAACTTAAAACGTCAATTTCGCGAAATGACTTCGAGACTACATATTTTCAGCTTTTGATGCGGAATCAAAATATATAAAAAGGGCTTCATAATGTTGAAAGAAATTTAACTTCTGACAATTATTAGCGAAGATACATCCGTTTGAATTTGGAAACAGAAACTTAAAACGTCAATTTCTCGAAATGACTTTGAGACTACATATTTTCAACTTTTGATGCAGAGTCAAAATATATAAAAAGGGCTTCATAATGTTGAAAGAAATTCTAACTTCTGACAATTATTGGCGAAGATACATCCGTTTGAATTTGGAAACAGAAACTTAAAACGTCAATTTCTCGAAATGACTTCGAGACTACAGATTTTCAGCTTTTGATGCAGAGTCAAAATATATAAAAAGGGCTTCATAATGTTGAAAGAAATTCTAACTTCTGACAATTATTGGCGAAGATACATCCGTTTGAATTTGGAAACAGAAACTTAAAACGTCAATTTCTGGAAATGACTTCGAGACTACATATTTTCAGCTTTTGATGCAGAGTCAAATATATAAAAAGGGCTTCATAATGTTGAAAGAAATTCTAACTTCTGACAATTATTGGCGAAGATACATCCGTTTGAATTTGGAAACAGAAACTTAAAACGTCTATTTCTCGAAATGACTTCGAGACTACTTATTTTCAGCTTTTGAAGCAGAGTCAAAATATATAAAAAGGGGTTCATAATGTTGAAAGAAATTCTAACTTCTGACAATTATTGGCGAAGATACATCCGTTTGAATTTGGAAACAGAAACTTAAAACGTCAATTTCTCGAAATGACTTCGAGACTACATATTTTCAGCTTTTGATGCAGAGTCAAAATATATAAAAAGGGCTTCATAATGTTGAAAGAAATTCTGACTTCTGCCAATTATTGGCGAAGATACATCCGTTTGAATTTGGAAACAGAAACTTAAAACGTCAATTTCTCGAAATGACTTCGAGACTACATATTTTCAGCTTTTGATGCAGAGTCAAAATATATAAAAAAGGGCTTCATAATGTTGAAAGAAATTCTTACTTCTGACAATTATTGGCGAAGATACATCCATTTGAATTTGGAAACAGAAACTTAAAACGTCAATTTCTCGAAATGACTTCGAGACTACATATTTTCAGCTTTTGATGCAGAGTCAAAATATATAAAAAGGGCTTCATCATGTTGAAAGAAATTCTAACTTCTGACAATTATTGGCGAAGATACATCCGTTTGAATTTGGAAACAGAAACTTAAAACGCCAATATCTCGAAATGACTTCGAGACTACATATTTTCAGCTTTTGATGCAGAGTCAAAATATATAAAAAGGGCTTCATAATGTTGAAAGAAATTCTAACTTCTGACAATTATTGGCGAAGATACATCCGTTTGAATTTGGAAACAGAAACTTAAAACGTCAATTTCTCGAAATGACTTCGAGACTACATATTTTCAGCTTTTGAAGCAGAGTCAAAATATATAAAAAGGACTTCATAATGTTGCAAGAAATTCTAACTTCTGACAATTATTGGCGAAGATACATCCGTTTGAATTTGGAAACAGAAACTTAAAACGTCGATTTCTCGAAATGACTTCGAGACTACATATTTTCAGCTTTTGATGCAGAGTCAAAATATATAAAAAGGGCTTCATAATGTTGAAAGAAACTCAAACTTTTGACAATTATTGGCGAAGATACATCCGTTTGAATTTGGAAACAGAAACTTAAAACGTCTATTTCTCGAAATGACTTCGAGAATACATATTTTCAGCTTTTGATGCAGAATTAAAATATATAAAAAGGGCTTCATAATGTTGAAAGAAATTCTAACTTCTGACAATTATTGGCGAAGATACATCCGTTTGAATTTGGAAAAAGAAACTTAAAACGTCAATTTCTGGAAATGACTTCGAGACTACATATTTTCAGCTTTTGATGCAGAATCAAAATATATAAAAAGGGCTTCATAATGTTGAAAGAAATTCTAACTTCTTACAATCATTGGCGAAGATACATCCGTTTGAATTTGGAAACAGAAACTTAAAACGTCTATTTCTCGAAATGACTTCGAGACTACATATTTTCAGCTTTTGATGCAGAGTCAAAATATATAAAAAGGGCTTCATAATGTTGAAAGAAATTCTAACTTCTGACAATTATTGGCGAAGATACATCCGTTTGAATTTGGAAACAGAAACTTAAAACGTCAATTTCTCGAAATGACTTCGAGACTACATATTTTCAGCTTTTGATGCAGAATCAAAATATATAAAAAGGGCTTCATAATGTTGAAAGAAATTCTAATTTCTGACAATTATTGGCGAAGATACATCCGTTTGAATTTGGAAACAGAAACTTAAAACGTCGATTTCTCGAAATGACTTCGAGTCTACAGATTTTCAGCTTTTGATGCACAGTCAAAATATATAAAAAGGGCTTCATAATGTTGCAAGAAATTCTAACTTCTGACAATTATTGGCGAAGATACATCCGTTTGAATTTGGAAACAGAAACTTTAAAACGTCGATTTTTTGAAACGACTTCAAGACTACATATTTTTCAGCTTTTTGATGCAGAATCAAATATATAAAAAAGGGCTTTCATAATGTTGAAAGAAAATTCTAACTTTCTGACAATTATTGGGCGAAAATACATCCGTTTGAATTTGGAAACAGAAACTTAAAACGTCAATTTCTCGAAATGACTTCGCGACTACATATTTTCAGCTTTTGAAGCAGAGTCAAAATATATAAAAAGGGGTTCATAATGTTGAAAGAAATTCTAACTTCTGACAATTATTGGCGAAGATACATCCGTTTGAATTTGGAAACAGAAACTTAAAACGTCAATTTCTCGAAATGACCTCGCGACTACATATTTTCAGCTTTTGATGCAGAGTCAAAATATATAAAAAGGGCTTCATAATGTTGAAAGAAATTCTGACTTCTGCCAATTATTGGCGAAGATACATCCGTTTGAATTTGGAAACCGAAACTTAAAACGTCAATTTCTCGAAATGACTTCGCGACTACATATTTTCAGCTTTTGATGCAGAGTCAAAATATATAAAAAGGGCTTCATAATGTTGAAAGAAATTCTAACTTCTGACAATTATTGGCGAAGATACATCCGTTTGAATTTGGAAACAGAAACTTAAGACGTCAATTTCTCGAAATGACTTCGAGACTACATATTTTCAGCTTTTGATGCAGAATCAAAATATATAAAAAGGGCTTCATAATGTTGAAAGAAATTCTAACTTCTGACAATTATTGGCGAAGATACATCCGTTTGAATTTGGAAACAGAAACTTAAAACGTCAATATCTCGAAATGACTTCGAGACTACATATTTTCAGCTTTTGATGCAGAATCAAAATATATAAAAAGGGCTTCATAATGTTGCAAGAAATTCTAACTTCTGACAATTATTGGCGAAGATACATACGTTTGAATTTAGAAACAGAAACTTAAAACGTCGATTTCTCGAAATGACTTCGAGTCTACAGATTTTCAGCTTTTGATGCACAGTCAAAATATATAAAAAAGGCTTCATAATGTTGAAAGAAATTCTAACTTCTGACAATTATTGGCGAAGATACATCCGTTTGAATTTGGAAACAGAAACTTAAAACGCCAATATCTCGAAATGACTTCGAGACTACATATTTTCAGCTTTTGATGCAGAATCAAAATATATAAAAAGGGCTTCATAATGTTGCAAGAAATTCTAACTTCTGACAATTATTGGCGAAGATACATCCGTATGAATTTGGAAACAGAAACTTAAAACGTCAATTTCTCGAATTGACTTCGAGACTACATATATTCAGCTTTTGATGCAGAGTCAAAATATATAAAAAGGGCTTCATAATGTTGAAAGAAATTCTAACTTCTTACAATTATTGGCGAAGATACATCCGTTTGAATTTGGAAACCGAAACTTAAAACGTCAATTTCTCGAAATGACTTCGCGACTACATATTTTCAGCTTTTGACGCAGAGTCAAAATATATAAAAAGGGCTTCATAATGTTGAAAGAAATTCTAACTTCTGACAATTGTTGGCGAAGATACATCCGTTTGAATTTGGAAACAGAAACTTAAAACGTCAATTTCTCGAAATGACTTCGAGACTACATATTTTCAGCTTTTGATGCAGAATCAAAATATATAAAAAGGGCTTCATAATTTTGAAAGAAATTCTAACTTCTGACAATTATTGGCGAAGATACATCCGTTTGAATTTGGAAACAGAAACTTAAAACGTCAATTTCTCGAAATGACTTCGAGACTTAATAATTTCAGCTTTTGGTGCAGAATCAAAATATATAAAAAGGGCTTCATAATGTTGAAAGAAACTCAAACTGTTGACAATTATTGGCGAAGATACATCCGTTTGAATTTGGAAACAGAAACTCAAAACGTCAATTTCTCGAAATGACTTCGAGACTACATATTTTCATCTTTTGATGCACAATCTAAATATATGAAAAGGGCTTCTTAATGTTGCAAGAAATTCTAACTTCTGACAATTATTGGCGAATATACATCCGATTGAATTTGGAAACCCAAACTTAAAACGTCAATTTCTCGAAATGACTTCCAGACTACATATTTTCAGCTTTTGATGCACAATCAAAATATATAAAAAGGGCTTCATAATGTTGAAAGAAATTCTAATTTCTGACAATTATTGGCGAAGATACATCCGTTTGAATTTGGAAACAGAAACTTAAAACGTCCATTTCTCGAAATGACTTCGAGTCTACAGATTTTCAGCTTTTGATGCACAGTCAAAATATATAAAAAGGGCTTCATAATGTTGCAGGAAATTCTAACTTCTGACAATTACTGCCCAAGATACATCCGTATGAATTTGGAAACCGAAACTTAAAACGTCAATTTCTCGAAATGACTTCTAGACTACATATTTTCAGCTTTTGATGCCTAATCGTCATATATAGAAAGGGCTTCATAATGTTGAAAGAAATTCTAATTTCTGATGTTTATTGGCGAAGATACATCCGTATGAATTAGGACTCAGAAACTTATAACGTCTATTTCTCGAAATGACTTCGAGACTACATATTTTCAGCTTTTGATGCCTAGTCAAAATATTTAAAAAGGGCTTCATAATGTTGAAAGAAATTCTAACTTCTGACAATTATTGGCGAAGATACATCCGTTTGAATTTGGAAACAGAAACTTAAAACGTCAATTTCTCGAAATGACTTCGAGACTACATATTTTCAGCTTTTGATGCAGAGTCAAAATATATAAAAAGGGCTTCATAATGTTGAAAGAAATTCTGACTTCTGCCAATTATTGGCGAAGATACATCCGTTTGAATTTGGAAACCGAAACTTAAAACGTCAATTTCTCGAAATGACTTCGCGACTACATATTTTCAGCTTTTGACGCAGAGTCAAAATATATAAAAAGGGCTTCATAATGTTGAAAGAAATTCTAACTTCTGACAATTATTGGCGAAGATACATCCGTTTGAATTTGAAAACAGAAACTTAAAACGTCAATTTCTCGAAATGACTTCGAGACTACATATTTTCAGCTTTTGATGCAGAATCAAAATATATAAAAAGGGCTTCATAATGTTGAAAGAAATTCTTACTTCTGACAATTATTGGCGAAGATACATCCGTTTGAATTTGGAAACAGAAACTTAAAACGTCAATTTCTCGAAATGACTTCGAGACTACATATTTTCAGCTTTTGATGCAGAGTCAAAATATATAAAAAGGGCTTCATAATGTTGAAAGAAATTCTAACTTCTTACAATTATTGGCGAAGATACATCCGTTTGAATTTGGAAACAGAAACTTAAAACGTCAATTTCTCGAAATGACTTCGAGTCTACAGATTTTCAGCTTTTGATGCACAGTCAAAATATATAAAAAAGGCTTCATAATGTTGAAAGAAATTCTAACTTCTGACAATTATTGGCGAAGATACATCCGTTTGAATTTGGAAACAGAAACTTAAAACGCCAATATCTCGAAATGACTTCGAGACTACATATTTTCAGCTTTTGATGCAGAATCAAAATATATAAAAAGGGCTTCATAATGTTGCAAGAAATTCTAACTTCTGACAATTATTGGCGAAGATACATCCGTTTGAATTTGGAAACAGAAACTTAAAACGTCAATTTCTCGAAATGACTTCGAGACTACATATTTTCAGCTTTTGAAGCAGAGTCAAAATATATAAAAAGGGCTTCATAATGTTGAAAGAAATTCTAACTTCTAACAATTATTGGCGAAGATACATCCGTTTGAATTTGGAAACAGAAACTTAAAACGTCAATTTCTCGAATTGACTTCGAGACTACATATATTCAGCTTTTGATGCAGAATCAAAATATATAAAAAGGGCTTCATAATGTTGAAAGAAATTCTAACTTCTGACAATTATTGGCGAAGATACATCCGTTTGAATTTGGAAACAGAAACTTAAAAGTTAATTTCTCGAATTGACTTCGAGACTACATATTTTCAGCTTTTGATGCAGAATCAAAATATATAAAAAGGGCTTCATAATGTTGAAAGAAATTCTAACTTCTGACAATTGTTGGCGAAGATACATCCGTTTGAATTTGGAAACAGAAACTTAAAACGTCAATTTCTCGAAATGACTTCGAGACTACATATTTTCAGCTTTTGATGCAGAATCAAAATATATAAAAAGGGCTTCATAATGTTGAAAGAAATTCTAACTTCTGACAATTGTTGGCGAAGATACATCCGTTTGAATTTGGAAACAGAAACTTAAAACGTCAATTTCTCGAAATGACTTCGAGACTACATATTTTCAGCTTTTGATGCAGAATCAAAATATATAAAAAGGGCTTCATAATGTTGAAAGAAACTCAAACTGTTGACAAATATTGGCGAAGATACATCCGTTTGAATTTGGAAACAGAAACTTAAAACGTCAATTTCTCGAAATGACTTTGGGACTACATATTTTCAGCTTTTGATGCAGAATCAAAATATATAAATAGGGCTTCATAATGTTGCAAGAAATTCTAATTTCTGACAATTATTGGCGAAGATACATCCGTTTGAATTTGGAAACAGAAACTTAAAACGTCGATTTCTCGAAATGACTTCGAGTCTACAGATTTTCAGCTTTTGATGCAGAGTCAAAATATATAAAAAGGGCTTCATAATGTTGAAAGAAATTCTAACTTCTGACAGTTATTGGCGAAGATACATCCCGTTAGAATTTGGGAAACAGAAACTTAAAACGTCAATTTCTGGAAATGACTTCGAGACTACATATTTCAGCTTTTGATGCATAGTCAAATATATAAAAAGGGCTTCATAATGTTGAAAGAAATTCTGACTTCTGCCAATTATTGGCGAAGATACATCCGTTTGAATTTGGAAACCGAAACTTAAAACGTCAATTTCTCGAAATGACTTCGCGACTACATATTTTCAGCTTTTGACGCAGAGTCAAAATATATAAAAAGGGCTTCATAATGTTGAAAGAAATTCTAACTTCTGACAATTATTGGCGAAGATACATCCGTTTGAATTTGGAAACAGAAACGTAAAACGTCAATTTCTCGAAATGACTTCGAGACTACATATTTTCAGCTTTTGATGCAGAATCAAAATATATAAAAAGGGCTTCATAATGTTGAAAGAAATTCTTACTTCTGACAATTATTGGCGAAGATACATCCGTTTGAATTTGGAAACAGAAACTTAAAACGTCAATTTCTCGAAATGACTTCGAGACTACATATTTTCAGCTTTTGATGCAGAATCAAAATATATAAAAAGGGCTTCATAATGTTGAAAGAAATTCTAACTTCTTACAATTATTGGCGAAGATACATACGTTTGAATTTGGAAACAGAAACTTAAAACGTCAATTTCTCGAAATGACTTCGAGTCTACAGATTTTCAGCTTTTGATGCACAGTCAAAATATATAAAAAAGGCTTCATAATGTTGAAAGAAATGCTAACTTCTGACAATTATTGGCGAAGATACATCCGTTTGAATTTGGAAACAGAAACTTAAAATGCCAATATCTCGAAATGACTTCGAGACTACATATTTTCAGCTTTTGATGCAGAATCAAAATATATAAAAAGGGCTTCATAATGTTGCAAGAAATTCTAACTTCTGACAATTATTGGCGAAGATACATCCGTTTGAATTTGGAAACAGAAACTTAAAACGTCAATTTCTCGAATTGACTTCGAGACTACATATATTCAGCTTTTGATGCAGAATCAAAATATATAAAAAGGGCTTCATAATGTTGCAAGAAATTCTAACTTCTGACAATTATTGGCGAAGATACATCCGTTTGAATTTGGAAACAGAAACTTAAAAGTTAATTTCTCGAATTGACTTCGAGACTACATATTTTCAGCTTTTGATGCAGAATCAAAATATATAAAAAGGGCTTCATAATGTTGAAAGAAATTCTGACTTCTGACAATTGTTGGCGAAGATACATCCATTTGAATTTGGAAACAGAAACTTAAAACGTCAATTTCTCGAAATGACTTCGAGACTACATATTTTCAGCTTTTGATGCAGAATCAAAATATATAAAAAGGGCTTCATAATTTTGAAAGAAATTCTAACTTCTGACAATTATTGGCGAAGATACATCCGTTTGAATTTGGAAACAGAAACTTAAAACGCCAATTTCTCGAAATGACTTCGAGACTTAATAATTTCAGCTTTTGGTGCAGAATCAAAATATATAAAAAGGGCTTCATAATGTTGAAAGAAACTCAAACTGTTGACAAATATTGGCGAAGATACATCCGTTTGAATTTGGAAACAGAAACTTAAAACGTCAATTTCTCGAAATGACTTTGGGACTACATATTTTCAGCTTTTGATGCAGAGTCAAAATATATAAATAGGGCTTCATAATGTTGCAAGAAATTCTAACTTCTGACAATTATTGGCGAAGATACATCCGTTTGAATTTGGAAACCGAAACTTAAAACGTCAATTTCTCGAAATGACTTCGAGTCTACAGATTTTCAGCTTTTGATGCACAGTCAAAATATATAAAAAAGGCTTCATAATGTTGAAAGAAATTCTAACTTCTGACAATTATTGGCGAAGATACATCCGTTTGAATTTGGAAACAGAAACTTAAAACGCCAATATCTCGAAATGACTTCGAGACTACATATTTTCAGCTTTTGATGCAGAATCAAAATATATAAAAAGGGCTTCATAATGTTGCAAGAAATTCTAACTTCTGACAATTATTGGCGAAGATACATCCGTTTGAATTTGGAAACAGAAACTTAAAACGTCAATTTCTCGAAATGACTTTGAGACTACATATTTTCAGCTTTTGATGCAGAATCAAAATATATAAAAAGGGCTTCATAATGTTGAAAGAAATTCTAACTTCTGACAATTATTGGCGAAGATACATCCGTTTGAATTTGGAAACAGAAACTTAAAACGTCAATTTCTCGAAATGACTTCGAGACTACATATTTTCAGCTTTTGATGCAGAATCAAAATATATAAAAAGGGCTTCATAATGTTGAAAGAAATTCTTACTTCTGACAATTATTGGCGAAGATACATCCGTTTGAATTTGGAAACAGAAACTTAAAACGTCAATTTCTCGAAATGACTTCGAGACTACATATTTTCAGCTTTTGATGCAGAGTCAAAATATATAAAAAGGGCTTCATAATGTTGAAAGAAATTCTAACTTCTTACAATTATTGGCGAAGATACATACGTTTGAATTTGGAAACAGAAACTTAAAACGTCAATTTCTCGAAATGACATCGAGTCTACAGATTTTCAGCTTTTGATGCACAGTCAAAATATATAAAAAGGGCTTCATAATGTTGAAAGAAATTCTAACTTCTGACAATTATTGGCGAAGATACATCCGTTTGAATTTGGAAACAGAAACTTAAAACGCCAATATCTCGAAATGACTTCGAGACTACATATTTTCAGCTTTTGATGCAGAATCAAAATATATAAAAAGGGCTTCATAATGTTGAAAGAAATTCTAACTTCTGACAATTATTGGCGAAGATACATCCGTTTGAATTTGGAAACCGAAACTTAAAACGTCAATTTCTCGAAATGACTTCGCGACTACATATTTTCAGCTTTTGAAGCAGAGTCAAAATATATAAAAAGGACTTCATAATGTTGAACGAAATTCTAACTTCTAACAATTATTGGCGAAGATACATCCGTTTGAATTTGGAAACAGAAACTTAAAACGTCAATTTCTCGAATTGACCTCGAGACTACATATATTCAGCTTTTGATGCAGAGTCAAAATATATAAAAAGGGCTTCATAATGTTGAAAGAAATTCTAACTTCTGACAATTATTGGCGAAGATACATCCGTTTGAATTTGGAAACAGAAACTTAAAAGTTAATTTCTCGAATTGACTTCGAGACTACATATTTTCAGCTTTTGATGCAGAATCAAAATATATAAAAAGGGCTTCATAATGTTGAAAGAAATTCTGACTTCTGACAATTGTTGGCGAAGATACATCCGTTTGAATTTGGAAACAGAAACTTAAAACGTCAATTTCTCGAAATGACTTCGAGACTACATATTTTCAGCTTTTGATGCAGAATCAAAATATATAAAAAGGGCTTCATAATTTTGAAAGAAATTCTAACTTCTGACAATTATTGGCGAAGATACATCCGTTTGAATTTGGAAACAGAAACTTAAAACGTCAATTTCTCGAAATGACTTCGAGACTTAATAATTTCAGCTTTTGGTGCAGAATCAAAATATATAAAAAGGGCTTCATAATGTTGAAAGAAACTCAAACTGTTGACAAATATTGGCGAAGATACATCCGTTTGAATTTGGAAACAGAAACTTAAAACGTCAATTTCTCGAAATGACTTTGGGACTACATATTTTCAGCTTTTGATGCAGAGTCAAAATATATAAATAGGGCTTCATAATGTTGCAAGAAATTCTAACTTCTGACAATTATTGGCGAAGATACATCCGTTTGAATTTGGAAACCGAAACTTAAAACGTCAATTTCTCGAAATGACTTCGAGTCTACAGATTTTCAGCTTTTGATGCACAGTCAAAATATATAAAAAAGGCTTCATAATGTTGAAAGAAATTCTAACTTCTGACAATTATTGGCGAAGATACATCCGTTTGAATTTGGAAACAGAAACTTAAAACGCCAATATCTCGAAATGACTTCGAGACTACATATTTTCAGCTTTTGATGCAGAATCAAAATATATAAAAAGGGCTTCATAATGTTGCAAGAAATTCTAACTTCTGACAATTATTGGCGAAGATACATCCGTTTGAATTTGGAAACAGAAACTTAAAACGTCAATTTCTCGAAATGACTTCGAGACTACATATTTTCAGCTTTTGATGCAGAATCAAAATATATAAAAAGGGCTTCATAATGTTGAAAGAAATTCTAACTTCTGGCAATTATTGGCGAAGATACATCCGTTTGAATTTGGAAACAGAAACTTAAAACGTCAATTTCTCGAAATGACTTCGAGACTACATATTTTCAGCTTTTGATGCAGAGTCAAAATATATAAAAAGGGCTTCATAATGTTGAAAGAAACTCAAACTGTTGACAAATATTGGCGAAGATACATCCGTTTGAATTTGGAAACAGAAACTTAAAACGTCAATTTCTCAAAATGACTTCGAGACTACATATTTTCAGCTTTTGATGCAGAGTCAAAATATATAAAAAGGGCTTCATAATTATGAAAGAAATTCTAACTTCTGACAATTATTGGCGAAGATACATCCGTTTGAATTTGGAAACAGAAACTTAAAACGTCAATTTCTCGAAATGACTTTGGGACTACATATTTTCAGCTTTTGATGCAGAGTCAAAATATATAAAAAGGGCTTCATAATGTTGAAAGAAATTCTAACTTCTGACAATTATTGGCGAAGATACATCCGTTTGAATTTGGAAACAGAAACTTAAAACGTCAATTTCTCGAAATGACTTCGAGACTACATATTTTCAGCTTTTGATGCAGAATCAAAATATATAAAAAGGGCTTCATAATGTTGCAAGAAATTCTAACTTCTGGCAATTATTGGCGAAGATACATCCGTTTGAATTTGGAAACAGAAACTTAAAACGTCAATTTCTCGAAATGACTTCGAGTCTACAGATTTTCAGCTTTTGATGCAGAGTCAAAATATATAAAAAAGGCTTCATAATGTTGAAAGAAATTCTAACTTCTGACAATTATTGGCGAAGATACATCCGTTTGAATTTGGAAACAGAAACTTAAAACGCCAATATCTCGAAATGACTTCGAGACTACATATTTTCAGCTTTTGATGCAGAGTCAAAATATATAAAAAGGGCTTCATAATGTTGCAAGAAATTCTAACTTCTGACAATTATTGGCGAAGATACATCCGTTTGAATTTGGAAACAGAAACTTAAAACGTCAATTTCTCGAAATGACTTTGGGACTACATATTTTCAGCTTTTGAAGCAGAGTCAAAATATATAAAAAGGGCTTCATAATGTTGAAAGAAATTCTAACTTCTGACAATTATTGGCGAAGATACATCCGTTTGAATTTGGAAACAGAAACTTAAAACGCCAATATCTCGAAATGACTTCGAGACTACATATTTTCAGCTTTTGATGCAGAATCAAAATATATAAAAAGTGCTTTCATAATGTTGCAAGAAATTCTAACTTCTGACAATTATTGGCGAAGATACATCCGTTTGAATTTGGAAACAGAAACTTAAAAGGTCAATTTCTCGAAATGACTTCTAGACTACATATTTTCAGCTTTTGATGCAAAATCAAAATATATAAAAAGGGCTTCATAATGTTGAAAGAAATTCTAACTTCTGACAGTTATTGGCGAAGATACATCCGTTTGAATTTGGAAACAGAAACTTAAAACGTCGATTTCTGGAAATGACTTCGAGACTACATATTTTCAGCTTTTGATGCAGAATCAAAATATATAAAAAGGGCTTCATAATGTTGAAAGAAATTCTAACTTCTGACAATTATTGGCGAAGATACGTCCGTTTGAATTTGGAAACAGAAACTTAAAACGTCGATTTCTCAAAATGACTTCAAGACTACATATTTTCAGCTTTTGAAACAGGAATCAAAATATATAAAAAGGGCTTCATAATGTTGAAAGAAATTCTAACTGCTGACAATTATTGGCAAAGATACATCCGTTTGAATTTGGAAACCGAAACTTAAAACGTCAATTTCTCGAAGTGACTTCGCGACTACGTATTTTCAGCTTTTGATGCAGAGTCAAATATATAACAAGGGCTTCATAATGTTGAAAGAAATTCTGACTTCTGCCAATTATTGGGAGAAGATACATCCGTTTGAATTTGGAAACGGAGACTTTAAAACGTCAATTTCTCGAAATGACTTTCGCGACTACATATTTTCAGCTTTTGACGCAGAGTCAAAATATATAAAAAGTGCTTCATAATGTTGCAAGAAATTCTAACTTCTGACAATTATTGGCGAAGATACATCCGTTTGAATTTGGAAACAGAAACTTAAAACGTCAATTTCTCGAAATGACTTCGAGACTACATATTTTCAGCTTTTGATGCAGAATCAAAATATATAAAAAGGGCTTCATAATTTTGCAAGAAATTCTAACTTCTGACAATTATTGGCGAAGATACATCCGTTTGAATTTGGAAACAGAAACTTAAAACGTCAATTTCTCGAAATGACTTCGAGACTACATATTTTCAGCTTTTGATGCAGAATCAAAATATATAAAAAGGGCTTCATAATGTTGAAAGAAATTCTAACTTCTGACAATTATTGGCGAAGATACATCCGTTTGAATTTGGAAACAGAAACTTAAAACGTCAATTTCTCGAAATGACTTCGAGACTACATATTTTCAGCGTTTGATGCAGAGTCAAAATATATAAAAAAGGCTTCATAATGTTGAAAGAAATTCTAACTTCTGACAATTATTGGCGAAGATACATCCGTTTGAATTTGGGAAAATAAACTTAAAACGCCAATATCTCGAAATGACTTCGAGACTACATATTTTCAGCTTTTGATGCAGAGTCAAAATATATAAAAAGGGGTTCATAATGTTGCAAGAAATTCTAACTTCTGACAATTATAGGCGAAGATACATCCGTTTGAATTTGGAAACAGAAACTTAAAACGTCAATTTCTCGAAATGACTTCGAGACTACATATTTTCAGCTTTTGAAGCAGAGTCAAAATACATAAAAAGGGCTTCATAATGTTGAACGAAATTCTAACTTCTGACAATTATTGGCGAAGATACATCCGTTTGAATTTGGAAACAGAAACTTAAAACGTCAATTTCCCGAAATGACTTCGAGACTACATATATTCAGCTTTTGATGCAGAGTCAAAATATATAAAAAGGGCTTCATAATGTTGAAAGAAATTCTAACTTCTGGCAATTATTGGCGAAGATACATCCGTTTGAATTTGGAAACAGAAACTTAAAACGTCAATTTCTTGAAATGACTTCGAGACTACATATTTTCAGCTTTTGATGCAGAATCAAAATATATAAAAAGGGCTTCATAATTTTGCAAGAAATTCTAACTTCTGACAATTATTGGCGAAGATACATCCGTTTGAATTTGGAAACAGAAACTTAAAACGTCAATTTCTCAAAATGACTTCGAGACTACATATTTTCAGCTTTTGAAGCAAAGTCAAAATATATAAAAAGGGCTTCATAATGTTGAAAGAAATTCTTACTTCTGACAATTATTGGCGAAGATACATCCGTTTGAATTTGGAAACAGAAACTTAAAACGTCAATTTCTCGAAATGACTTCGAGACTACATATTTTCAGCTTTTGATGCATAGTCAAAATATATAAGAAGGGCTTCATAATGTTGAAAGAAATTCTAACTTCTGACAATTATTGGCGAAGATACATCGGTTTGAATTTGGAAACCGAAACTTAAAACGTTAATTTCTCGAAATGACTTCGAGACTACATATTTTCAGCTTTTGATGCAGAGTCAAAATATATAAAAAGGGCTTCATAATGTTGAAAGAAACTCAAACTTTTGACAATTATTGGCGAAGATACATCCGTTTGAATTTGGAAACAGAAACTTAAAAGTTAATTTCTCGAATTGACTTCGAGACTACATATTTTCAGCCTTTGGTGCAGAATCAAAATATATAAAAAGGGCTTCATAATGTTGAAAGAAATTCTGACTTCTGACAATTATTGGCGAAGATACATCCGTTTGAATTTGGAAACAGAAACTTAAAACGTCAATTTCTCGAAATGACTTCGAGACTACATATTTTCAGCTTTTGATGCAGAATCAAAATATATAAAAAGGGCTTCATAATTTTGAAAGAAATTCTAACTTCTGACAAGTATTGGCGAAGATAAATCCGTTTGAATTTGGAAACAGAAACTTAAAACGTCAATTTCTCGAAATGACTTCGAGACTTAATAATTTCAGCTTTTGATGCAGAATCAAAATATATAAAAAGGGCTTCATAATGTTGAAAGAAATTCTAACTTCTGACAATTATTGGCGAAGATACATCCGTTTGAATTTGGAAACAGAAACTTAAAACGTCAATTTCTCGAAATGACTTCGAGACTACATATTTTCAGCTTTTGATGCAGAGTCAAAATATATAAAAAGGGCTTCATAATGTTGAAAGAAACTCAAACTGTTGACAAATATTGGCGAAGATACATCCGTTTGAATTTGGAAACAGAAACTTAAAACGTCAATTTCTCGAAATGACTTCGAGACTACATATTTTCAGCTTTTGATGCAGAATCAAAATATATAAAAAGGGCTTCATAATGTTGAAAGAAATTCTTACTTCTGACACTTATTGGCGAAGATACATCCATTTGAATTTGGAGACAGAAACTTAAAACGTCAATTTCTCGAAATGACTTCGCGACTACATATTTTCAGCTTTTGATGCAGAGTCAAAATATATAAAAAGGGCTTCATAATGTTGAACGAAATTCTAACTTCTGACAATTATTGGCGAAGATACATCCGTTTGAATTTGGAAACAGAAACTTAAAACGTCAATTTCTCGAAATGACTTCGAGACTACATATATTCAGCTTTTGATGCAGAGTCAAAATATATAAAAAGGGCTTCATAATGTTGAAAGAAATTCTAACTTCTGACAATTATTGGCGAAGATACATCCGTTTGAATTTGGAAACAGAAACTTAAAACGTCAATTTCTCGAAATGACTTCGAGACTACATATTTTCAGCTTTTGATGCATAGTCAAAATATATAAGGAGGGCTTCATAATGTTGAAAGAAATTCTAACTTCTGACAATTATTGGCGAAGATACATCGGTTTGAATTTGGAAACAGAAACTTAAAACGTCAATTTCTCGAAATGACTTCGAGACTACATATTTTCAGCTTTTGATGCAGAGTCAAAATATATAAAAAGGGCTTCATAATGTTGAAAGAAACTCAAACTTTTGACAATTATTGGCGAAGATACATCCGTTTGAATTTGGAAACAGAAACTTAAAAGTTAATTTCTCGAATTGACCTCGAGACTACATATTTTCAGCCTTTGATGCAGAATCAAAATATATAAAAAGGGCTTCATAATGTTGAAAGAAATTCTGACTTCTGACAATTATTGGCGAAGATACATCCGTTTGAATTTGGAAACAGAAACTTAAAACGTCAATTTCTCGAAATGACTTCGAGACTACATATTTTCAGCTTTTGATGCAGAATCAAAATATATAAAAAGGGCTTCATAATTTTGAAAGAAATTCTAACTTCTGACAATTATTGGCGAAGATAAATCCGTTTGAATTTGGAAACAGAAACTTAAAACGTCAATTTCTCGAAATGACTTCGAGACTTAATATTTTCAGCTTTTGATGCAGAATCAAAATATATAAAAAGGGCTTCATAATGTTGAAAGAAATTCTAACTTCTGACAATTATTGGCGAAGATACATCCGTTTGAATTTGGAAACAGAAACTTAAAACGTTAATTTCTCGAAATGACTTCGAGACTAAATTTTTTCAGCTTTTGATGCAGAATCAAAATATATAAAAAGGGCTTCATAATGTTGAAAGAAATTCTAACTTCTGACAATTATTGGCGAAGATACATCCGTTTGAATTTGGAAACAGAAACTTAAAACGTCAATTTCTCGAAATGACTTCGAGACTACATATTTTCAGCTTTTGATGCAGAGTCAAAATATATAAAAAGGGCTTCATAATGTTGAAAGAAACTCAAACTGTTGACAAATATTGGCGAAGATACATCCGTTTGAATTTGGAAACAGAAACTTAAAACGTCAATTTCTCGAAATGACTTCGAGACTACATATTTTCAGCTTTTGATGCAGAATCAAAATATATAAAAAGGGCTTCATAATGTTGAAAGAAATTCTTACTTCTGACACTTATTGGCGAAGATACATCCATTTGAATTTGGAAACAGAAACTTAAAACGTCAATTTCTCGAAATGACTTCGAGACTACATATTTTCAGCTTTTGAAGCAGAGTCAAAATATATAAAAAGGGCTTCATAATGTTGAAAGAAATTCTAACTTCTGACAATTATTGGCGAAGATACATCCGTTTGAATTTGGAAACAGAAACTTAAAACGTCAATTTCTCGAATTGACTTCGAGACTACATATTTTCAGCTTTTGATGCAGAGTCAAAATATATAAAAAGGGCTTCATAATGTTGAAAGAAATTCTAACTTCTGGCAATTATTGGCGAAGATACATCCGTTTGAATTTGGAAACAGAAACTTAAAAGTTAATTTCTCGAATTGACTTCGAGACTACATATTTTCAGCTTTTGATGCAGAATCAAAATATATAAAAAGGGCTTCATAATGTTGAAAGAAATTCTGACTTCTGACAATTATTGGCGAAGATACATCCGTTTGAATTTGGAAACAGAAACTTAAAACGTCTATTTCTCGAAATGACTTCGAGACTACATATTTTCAGCTTTTGATGCAGAATCAAAATATATAAAAAGGGCTTCATAATGTTGAAAGAAATTCTAACTTCTGACAATTATTGGCGAAGATACATCCGTTTGAATTTGAAAACAGAAACTTAAAACGTCGATTTCTCGAAAAGACTTCGCGACTACATATTTTCAGCTTTTGATGCACAATCAAAATATATAAAAAGGGCTTCATAATGTTGAAAGAAATTCTGACTTCTGCCAATTATTGGCGAAGATACATCCGTTTGAATTTGGAAACCGAAACTTAAAACGTCAATTTCTCGAAATGACTTCGAGACTACATATTTTCAGCTTTTGATGCAGAGTCAAAATATATAAAAAGGGCTTCATAATGTTGAAAGAAATTCTAACTTCTGACAATTATTGGCGAAGATACATCCGTTTGAATTTGGAAACAGAAACTTAAAACGTCAATTTCTCGAAATGACTTCGCGACTACATATTTTCAGCTTTTGATGCAGAGTCAAAATATATAAAAAGGGCTTCATAATGTTGAAAGAAATTCTGACTTCTGCCAATTATTGGCGAAGATACATCCGTTTGAATTTGGAAACCGAAACTTAAAACGTCAATTTCTCGAAATGACTTCGCGACTACATATTTTCAGCTTTTGACGCAGAGTCAAAATATATAAAAGGAGCTTCATAATGTTGAAAGAAATTCTAACTTCTGACAATTATTGGCGAAGATACATCCGTTTGAATTTGGAAACAGAAACTTAAAACGTCAATTTCTCGAAATGACTTCGAGACTACATATTTTCAGCTTTTGATGCAGAATCAAAATATATAAAAAGGGCTTCATAATGTTGAAAGAAATTCTAACTTCTGACAATTATTGGCGAAGATACATCCATTTGAATTTGGAAACAGAAACTTAAAACGTCAATTTCTCGAAATGACTTCGAGACTACATATTTTCAGCTTTTGATGCAGAGTCAAAATATATAAAAAGGGCTTCATAATGTTGAAAGAAATTCTAACTTCTGACAATTATTGGCGAAGATACATCCGTTTGAATTTGGAAACAGAAACTTAAAACGTCAATTTCTCGAAATGACTTCGAGACTACATATTTTCAGCTTTTGATGCAGAATCAAAATATATAAAAAGGGCTTCATAATGTTGAAAGAAATTCTAACTTCTGACAATTATTGGCGAAGATACATCCGTTTGAATTTGGAAACAGAAACTTAAAACGTCAATTTCTCGAAATGACTTCGAGACTACATATTTTCAGCTTTTGATGCAGAATCAAAATATATAAAAAGGGCTTCATAATGTTGAAAGAAATTCTAACTTCTGACAATTATTGGCGAAGATACATCCATTTGAATTTGGAAACAGAAACTTAAAACGTCAATTTCTCGAAATGACTTCGAGACTTCATATTTTCAGCGTTTGATGCAGAGTCAAAATATATAAAAAAGGCTTCATAATGTTGAAAGAAATTCTAACTTCTGACAATTATTGGCGAAGATACATCCGTTTGAATTTGGGAAAATAAACTTAAAACGCCAATATCTCGAAATGACTTCGAGACTACATATTTTCAGCTTTTGATGCATAGTCAAAATATATAAGGTGGGCTTCATAATGTTGAAAGAAATTCTAACTTCTGACAATTATTGGCGAAGATACATCCGTTTGAATTTGGAAACAGAAACTTAAAAGTTAATTTCACGAATTGACTTCGAGACCACATATTTTCAGCTTTTGATGCATAATCAAAATATATAAAAAGGGCTTCATAATGTTGAAAGAAATTCTGACTTCTGACAATTATTGGCGAAGATACATCCGTTTGAATTTGGAAACAGAAACTTAAAACGTGAATTTCTCGAAATGACTTCGAGACTACATATTTTCAGCTTTTGATGCAGAATCAAAATATATAAAAAGGGCTTCACTAATGTCTGCACAAGAAATTCTAACTCTCTGACAATTATTGGCGAAGATACATCCGTTTGAATTTGGAAATAGAAACTTAAAACGTTAATTTCTCGAAATGACTTCGAGACTACATATTTTCAGCTTTTGATGCAGAATCAAAATATATAAAAAGGGCTTCATAATGTTGAAAGAAATTCTAACTTCTGACAATTATTGGCGAAGATACATCCGTTTGAATTTGGAAACAGAAACTTAAAACGTTAATTTCTCGAAATGACTTCGAGACTACATTTTTTCAGCTTTTGATGCAGAATCAAAATATATAAAAAGGGCTTCATAATGTTGAAAGAAATTCTAACTTCTGACAATTATTGGCGAAGATACATCCGTTTGAATTTGGAAACAGAAACTTAAAACGTAAATTTCTCGAAATGACTTCGAGACTACATATTTTCAGTTTTTGATGCAGAGTCAAAATATATAAAAAGGGCTTCATAATGTTGAAAGAAACTCAAACTGTTGACAATTATTGGCGAAGATACAACCGTTTGAATTTGGAAACAGAAACTTAAAACGTCAATTTCTCGAAATGACTTCGAGACTACATATTTTCAGCTTTTGATGCAGAGTCAAAATATATAAAAAGGGCTTCATAATGTTGAAAGAAACTCAAACTTTTGACAATTATTGGCGAAGATACATCCGTTTGAATTTGGAAACAGAAACTTAAAAGTTAATTTCTCGAATTGACTTCGAGACTACATATTTTCAGCTTTTGATGCAGAATCAAAATATATAAAAAGGGCTTCATAATGTTGAAAGAAATTCTGACTTCTGACAATTATTGGAGAAGATACATCCGTTTGAATTTGGAAACAGAAACTTAAAACGTCAATTTCTCGAAATGACTTCGAGACTACATATTTTCAGGTTTTGATGCAGATTCAAAATATATAAAAAGGGCTTCATAATTTTGAAAGAAATTCTAACTTCTGACAATTATTGGCGAAGATACATCCGTTTGAATTTGGAAACAGAAACTTAAAACGTCAATTTCTCGAAATGACTTCGAGACTACATATTTTCAGTTTTTGATGCAGAGTCAAAATATATAAAAAGGGCTTCATAATGTTGAAAGAAACTCAAACTGTTGACAATTATTGGCGAAGATACAACCGTTTGAATTTGGAAACAGAAACTTAGAACTTCAATTTCTCGAAATGACTTCGAGACTACATATTTTCAGCTTTTGATGCAGAGTCAAAATATATAAAAAGGGCTTCATAATGTTGAAAGAAATTCTGACTTCTGCCAATTATTGGCGAAGATACATCCGTTTGAATTTGGGAAAATAAACTTAAAACGTCAATTTCTCGAAATGACTTCGAGACTACATATTTTCAGCTTTTGATGCAGAGTCAAAATATATAAAAAGGGCTTCATAATTTTGCAAGAAATTCTAACTTCTGACACTTATCGCGAAGAACATCCGTTTGAATTTGGGAAAAGAAACTTAAAACGTCAATTTCTCGAAATGACTTCGAGACTACATATTTTCAGCTTTTGATGCATAGTCAAAATATATAAAAAGGGCTTCATAATGTTGAAAGAAATTCTAACTTCTGACAATTATTGGCGAAGATACATCCGTTTGAATTTGGAAACAGAAACTTAAAACGTCAATTTCTCGAAATGACTTCGAGACTACATATTTTCAGCTTTTGATGCATAGTCAAAATGTATAAAGAGGGCTTCATAATGTTGAAAGAAATTCTAACTTCTGACAATTATTGGCGAAGATACATCCGTTTGAATTTGGAAACAGAAACTTAAAACGTCAATTTCTCGAAATGACTACGAGACTACATATTTTCAGCTTTTGATGCAGAATCAAAATATATAAAAAGGGGTTCATAATGTTGAAAGAAATTCTAACTTCTGACAATTATTGGCGAAGATACATCCGTTTGAATTTGGAAACAGAAACTTAAAACGTCAATTTCTCGGAATTGACTTCGAGACTACATATTTTCAGCTTTTGATGCAGAATCAAAATATATAAAAAGGGCTTCATAATGTTGAAAGAAATTCTGACTTCTGACAATTATTGGCGAAGATACATCCGTTTGAATTTGGAAACAGAAACTTAAAACGTCAATTTCTCGAAATGACTTCGAGACTACATATTTTCAGCTTTTGATGCAGAATCAAAATATATAAAAAGAGCTTCATAATTTTGAAAGAAATTCTAACTTCTGACAATTATTGGCGAACATACATCCGTTTGAATTTGGAAACAGAAACTTAAAACGTCAATTTCTCGAAATGACTTCGAGACTTAATAATTTCAGCTTTTGATGCAGAATCAAAATATATAAAAAGGGCTTCATAATGTTGAAAGAAATTCTAACTTCTGACAATTATTGGCGAAGATACATCCGTTTGAATTTGGAAACAGAAACTTAAAACGTCGATTTCTCGAAATGACTTCGAAACTACATATTTTCAGCTTTTGAAGCAGAATCAAAATATATAAAAAGGGCTTCATAATGTTGAAAGAAATTCTAACTTCTGACAATTATTGGCGAAGATACATCCGTTTGAATTTGGAAACAGAAACTTAAAACGTCAATTTCTCGAAATGACTTCGAGACTACATATTTTCAGCTTTTGATGCAGAGTCAAAATATATAAAAAGGGCTTCATAATGTTGAAAGAAACTCAAACTGTTGACAATTATTGGCGAAGATACAACCGTTTGAATTTGGAAACAGAAACTTAAAACGTCAATTTCTCGAAATGACTTCGAGACTACATATTTTCAGCTTTTGATGCAGAGTCAAAATATATAAAAAGGGCTTCATAATGTTGAAAGAAATTCTAACTTCTGCCAATTATTGGCGAAGATACAACCGTTTGAATTTGGGAAAATAAACTTAAAACGTCAATTTCTCGAAATGACTTCGAGACTACATATTTTCAGCTTTTGATGCAGAATCAAAATATATAAAAAGGGCTTCATAATGTTGAAAGAAATTCTAACTTCTGACAATTATTGGCGAAGATACATCCGTTTGAATTTGGAAACGCAAACTTAAAACGTCAATTTCTCGAAATGACTTCTAGACTACATATTTGCAGCTTTTGATGCAGAGTCAAAATATGTAAAAAGGGCTTCATATTGTTGAAAGAAACTCTAACTTTTGACAATTATTGGCTAAGATACATCCGTTTGAATTTGGAAACAGAAACTTAAAACGTCAATTTCTCGAAATGACTTCGAGACTACATATTTTCAGCTTTTGATGCAGAATCAAAATTTATAAAAAGGGCTTCATAATTTTGAAAGAAATTCTAACTCCTGACAATTATTGGCGAAGATACATCCGTTTGAATTTGGAAACAGAAACTTAAAACGTCAATTTCTCGAAATGACTTCGAGACTACATATTTTCAGCTTTTGATGCAGAGTCTAAATATATAAAAAGGGCTTCATAATGTGGAAAGAAATTCTAACTTCTGACAATTATTGGCGAAGATACATCCGTTTGAATTTGGAAACAGAAACTTAAAACGTCAATTTCGCGAAATGGCTTCGCGCCTACATATTTTCAGCTTTTGATGCAGAATCAAAATATATAAAAAGGGCTTCATAATGTTGAAAGAAATTCTAACTTCTGACAATTATTGGCGAAGATACATCCGTTTGAATTTGTAAACAGAAACTTAAAACGTCAATTTCTCGAAATGACTTCGAGACTACATATTTTCAGCTTTTGATGCAGAATCAAAATATATAAAAAGGGCTTCATAATGTTTAATGAAATTCTAACTTCTGACAATTATGGCGAAGATACATCCGTTTGAATTTGGAAACAGAAACTTAAAACGTCAATTTCTCGAAATGACTTCGAGACTACATATTTTCAGCTTTTGAAGCAGAGTCAAAATATATAAAAAGGGCTTCATAATGTTGAAAGAAATTCTACCTTCTGACAATTATTGGTGAAGATACATCCGTTTGAATTTGGAAACAGAAACTTAAAACGTCAATTTCTCGAAACGACTTCGAGACTACATATTTTCAGCTTTTGATGCAGAATCAAAATATATAAAAAGGGTTTCATAATGTTGAAAGAAATTCTGACTTCTGACAATTATTGGCGAAGATACATCCGTTTGAATTTGGGAAAATAAACTTAAAACGTCAATTTCTCGAAATGACTTCGAGACTACATATTTTCAGCTTTTGATGCAGAATCAAAATATATAAAAAGGGCTTCATAATTTTGCAAGAAATTCTAACTTCTGACAATTATTGGCGAAGATACATCCGTTTGAATTTGGAAACAGAAACTTAAAACGTCAATTTCTCAAAATGACTTCGAGACTACATATTTTCAGCTTTTGAAGCAGAGTCAAAATATATAAAAAGGGCTTCATAATGTTGAAAGAAATTCTAACTTCGGACAATTATTGGCGAAGATACATCCGTTTGAATTTGGAAACAGAAACTTAAAACGTCAATTTCTCGAAATGACTTCGAGACTACATATATTCAGCTTTTGATGCAGAATCAAAATATATAAAAAGGGCTTCATAATGTTGAAAGAAATTCTAACTTCTGACAATTATTGGCGAAGATACATCCGTTTGAATTTGGAAACAGAAACTTAAAACGTCAATTTCTCGAAATGACTTCGAGACTACATATTTTCAGCTTTTGATGCAGAGTCAAAATATATAAAAAGGGCTTCATAATGTTGAAAGAAACTCAAACTGTTGACAATTATTGGCGAAGATACAACCGTTTGAATTTGGAAACAGAAACTTAAAACGTCAATTTCTCGAAATGACTTCGAGACTACATATTTTCAGCTTTTGATGCAGAGTCAAAATATATAAAAAGGGCTTCATGATGTTGAAAGAAATTCTAACTTCTGCCAATTATTGGCGAAGATACATCCGTTTGAATTTGGGAAAATAAACTTAAAACGTCAATTTCTCGAAATGACTTCGAGACTACATGTTTTCAGCTTTTGATGCAGAATCAAAATATATAAAAAGGGCTTCATAATTTTGCAAGAAATTCTAACTTCTGACAATTATTGGCGAAGATACATCCGTTTGAATTTGGAAACAGAAACTTAAAACGTCAATTTCTCAAAATGACTTCGAGACTACATATTTTCAGCTTTTGATGCAGAGTCAAAATATATAAAAAGGGCTTCATAATGTTGAAAGAAATTCTAACTTCGGACAATTATTGGCGAAGATACATCCGTTTGAATTTGGAAACAGAAACTTAAAACGTCAATTTCTCGAAATGACTTCGAGACTACATATATTCAGCTTTTGATGCAGAATCAAAATATATAAAAAGGGCTTCATAATGTTGAAAGAAATTCTAACTTCTGACAATTATTGGCGAAGATACATCCGTTTGAATTTGGAAACAGAAACTTAAAACGTCAATTTCTCGAAATGACTTCGAGACTACATATTTTCAGCTTTTGATGCAGAGTCAAAATATATAAAAAGGGCTTCATAATGTTGAAAGAAACTCAAACTTTTGACAATTATTGGCGAAGATACATCCGTTTGAATTTGGAAACAGAAACTTAAAACGTTAATTTCTCGAATTGACTTCGAGACTACATATTTTCAGCTTTTGATGCAGAATCAAAATATATAAAAAGGGCTTCATAATGCTGAAAGAAATTCTGACTTCTGACAATTATTGGCGAAGATACATCCGTTTGAATTTGGAAACAGAAACTTAAAACGTCAATTTCTCGAAATGACTTCGAGACTACATATTTTCAGCTTTTGATGCAGAATCAAAATATATAAAAAGGGCTTCATAATTTTGAAAGAAATTCTAACTTCTGACAATTATTGGCAAAGATACATCCGTTTGAATTTGGAAACAGAAACTTAAAACGTCAATTTCTCGAAATGACTTCGAGACTACATATTTTCAGCTTTTGATGCAGAGTCAAAATATATAAAAAGGGCTTCATAATGTTGAAAGAAACTCAAACTGTTGACAATTATTGGCGAAGATACAACCGTTTGAATTTGGAAACAGAAACTTAGAACGTCAATTTCTCGAAATGACTTCGAGACTACATATTTTCAGCTTTTGATGCAGAATCAAAATATATAAAAAGGGCTTCATAATGTTGAAAGAAATTCTGACTTCTGCCAATTATTGGCGAAGATACATCCGTTTGAATTTGGGAAAAGAAACTTAAAACGTCAATTTCTCGAAATGACTTCGAGACTACATATTTTCAGCTTTTGAAGCAGAGTCAAAATATATAAAAAGGGCTTCATAATGTTGAAAGAAATTCTAACTTCTGACAATTATTGGCGAAGATACATCCGTTTGAATTTGGAAACAGAAACTTAAAACGTCAATTTCTCGAAATGACTTCGAGACTACATATTTTCAGCTTTTGATGCAGAGTATAAATATATAAAAAGGGCTTCATAATGTTGAAAGAAATTCTGACTTCTGACAATTATTGGCGAAGATACATCCGTTTGAATTTGGGAAAAGAAACTTAAAACGTCAATTTCTCGAAATGACTTCGAGACTACATATTTTCAGCTTTTGATGCAGAATCAAAATATATAAAAAGGGCTTCATAATTTTGCAAAGAAATTCTAACTTCTGACAATTATTGGCGAAGATACATCCGTTTGAATTTGGAAACAGAAACTTAAAACGTCAATTTCTCAAAATGACTTCTAGACTACATATTTTCAGCTTTTGATGCAGAATCAAAATATATAAAAAGGGCTTCATAATGTTGAAAGAAATTCTGACTTCTGACAATTATTGGCGAAGATACATCCGTTTGAATTTGGAAACAGAAACTTAAAACGTCAATTTCTCGAAATGACTTCGAGACTACATATTTTCAGCTTTTGATGCAGAATCAAAATATATAAAAAGGGCTTCATAATGTTGAAAGAAATTCTAACTTCTGACAATTATTGGCGAAGATACATCCGTTTGAATTTGGAAACAGAAACTTAAAACGTCAATTTCTCGAAATGACTTCGAGACTACATATTTTCAGCTTTTGATGCAGAGTCAAAATATATAAAAAAGGCTTCATAATGTTGAAAGAAACTCAAACTGTTGACAATTATTGGCGAAGATACAAACGTTTGAATTTGGAAACAGAAACTTAAAACGTCAATTTCTCGAAATGACTTCGAGACTACATATTTTCAGCTTTTGATGCAGAGTCAAAATATATAAAAAGGGCTTCATGATGTGGAAAGAAATTCTAACTTCTGCCAATTATTGGCGAAGATACATCCGTTTGAATTTGGGAAAATAAACTTAAAACGTCAATTTCTCGAAATGACTTCGAGACTACATATTTTCAGCTTTTGATGCAGAATCAAAATATATAAAAAGGGCTTCATAATTTTGCAAGAAATTCTAACTTCTGACAATTATTGGCGAAGATACATCCGTTTGAATTTGGAAACAGAAACTTAAAACGTCAATTTCTCAAAATGACTTCGAGACTACATATTTTCAGCTTTTGATGCAGAGTCAAAATATATAAAAAGGGCTTCATAATGTTGAAAGAAATTCTAACTTCGGACAATTATTGGCGAAGATACATCCGTTTGAATTTGGAAACAGAAACTTAAAACGTCAATTTCTCGAAATGACTTCGAGACTACATATATTCAGCTTTTGATGCAGAATCAAAATATATAAAAAAGGCTTCATAATGTTGAAAGAAATTCTAACTTCTGACAATTATTGGCGAAGATACATCCGTTTGAATTTGGAAACAGAAACTTAAAACGTCAATTTCTCGAAATGACTTCGAGACTACATATTTTCAGCTTTTGATGCAGAGTCAAAATATATAAAAAGGGCTTCATAATGTTGAAAGAAACTCAAACTTCTGACAATTATTGGCGAAGATACATCCGTTTGAATTTGGAAACAGAAACTTAAAACGTTAATTTCTCGAATTGACTTCGAGACTACATATTTTCAGCTTTTGATGCAGAATCAAAATATATAAAAAGGGCTTCATAATGTTGAAAGAAATTCTGACTTCTGACAATTATTGGCGAAGATACATCCGTTTGAATTTGGAAACAGAAACTTAAAACGTCAATTTCTCGAAATGACTTCGAGACTACATATTTTCAGCTTTTGATGCAGAGTCAAAATATATAAAAAGGGCTTCATAATGTTGAAAGAAACTCAAACTGTTGACAATTATTGGCGAAGATACAACCGTTTGAATTTGGAAACAGAAACTTAGAACGTCAATTTCTCGAAATGACTTCGAGACTACATATTTTCAGCTTTTGATGCAGAGTCAAAATATATAAAAAGGCTTCATAATGTTGAAAGAAATTCTGACTTCTGACAATTATTGGCGAAGATACATCCGTTTGAATTTGGGAAAAGAAACTTAAAACGTCAATTTCTCGAAATGACTTCGAGACTACATATTTTCAGCTTTTGATGCAGAGTCAAAATATATAAAAAGGGCTTCATAATGTTGAAAGAAATTCTAACTTCTGACAATTATTGGCGAAGATACATCCGTTTGAATTTGGAAACAGAAACTTAAAACGTCAATTTCTCGAAATGACTTCGAGACTACATATTTTCAGCTTTTGATGCATAGTCAAAATATATAAAGAGGGCTTCATAATGTTGAAAGAAATTCTAACTTCTGACAATTATTGGCGAAGATACATCCGTTTGAATTTGGAAACAGAAACTTAAAACGTCAATTTCTCGAAATGACTACGAGACTACATATTTTCAGCTTTTGATGCAGAGTCAAAATATATAAAAAGGGCTTCATAATGTTGAAAGAAATTCAAACTTCTGACAATTATTGGCGAAGATACATCCGTTTGAATTTGGAAACAGAAACTTAAAACGTCAATTTCTCGAAATGACTTCGAGACTACATATTTTCAGCTTTTGATGCAGAATCAAAATATATA
This sequence comes from Drosophila grimshawi, assembly GCF_018153295.1. Lineage (NCBI taxonomy): Eukaryota > Metazoa > Arthropoda > Insecta > Diptera > Drosophilidae > Drosophila > Drosophila grimshawi. The sequence continues at coordinate 58,673 of NW_025063842.1, read as the reverse complement.
AAAAGGGCTTCATAATGTTGAAAGAAATTCTGACTTCTGACAATTATTGGCGAAGATACATCCGTTTGAATTTGGGAAAAGAAACTTAAAACGTCAATTTCTCGAAATGACTTCGAGACTACATATTTTCAGCTTTTGATGCAGAGTCAAAATATATAAAAAGGGCTTCATAATGTTGAAAGAAATTCTAACTTCTGACAATTATTGGCGAAGATACATCCGTTTGAATTTGGAAACAGAAACTTAAAACGTCAATTTCTCGAAATGACTTCGAGACTACATATTTTCAGCTTTTGATGCAGAGTCAAAATATATAAAAGAGGGCTTCATAATGTTGAAAGAAATTCTAACTTCTGACAATTATTGGCGAAGATACATCCGTTTGAATTTGGGAAAAGAAACTTAAAACGTCAATTTCTCGAAATGACTTCGAGACTACATATTTTCAGCTTTTGATGCAGAATCAAAATATATAAAAAGGGCTTCATAATGTTGAAAGAAATTCTAACTTCTGACAATTATTGGCGAAGATACATCCGTTTGAATTTGGAAACAGAAACTTAAAACGTCAATTTCTCAAAATGACTTCTAGACTACATATTTTCAGCTTTTGATGCAGAATCAAAATATATAAAAAGGGCTTCATAATGTTGAAAGAAATTCTAACTTCTGACAATTATTGGCGAAGATACATCCGTTTGAATTTGGAAACAGAAACTTAAAACGTCAATTTCTCGAAATGACTTCGAGACTACATATTTTCAGCTTTTGATGCAGAATCAAAATATATAAAAAGGGCTTCATAATGTTGAAAGAAATTCTAACTTCTGACAATTATTGGCGAAGATACATCCGTTTGAATTTGGAAACAGAAACTTAAAACGTCAATTTCTCGAAATGACTTCGAGACTACATATTTTCAGCTTTTGATGCAGAATCAAAATATATAAAAAGGGCTTCATAATGTTGAAAGAAATTCAAACTTCTGACAATTATTGGCGAAGATACATCCGTTTGAATTTGGAAACAGAAACTTAAAACGTCAATTTCTCGAAATGACTTCGCGACTACATATTTTCAGCTTTTGATGCAGAATCAAAATATATAAAAAGGGCTTCATAATGTTGAAAGAAATTCTAACTTCTGACAATTATTGGCGAAGATACATCCGTTTGAATTTGGAAAAAGAAACTTAAAACGTCAATTTCTCGAAATGACTTCGAGACTACATATTTTCAGCTTTTGATGCAGAGTCAAAATATATAAAAAGGGCTTCATAATGTTGAAAGAAATTCTAACTTCTGACAATTATTGGCGAAGATACATCCGTTTGAATTTGGAAACAGAAACTTAAAACGTCAATTTCTCGAAATGACTTCGAGACTACACATATTTTCAGCTTTTGATGCAGAATCAAAATATATAAAAAGGGCTTCATAATGTTGAAAGAAATTCTAACTTCTGACAATTATTGGCGAAGATACATCCGTTTGAATTTGGAAACAGAAACTTAAAACGTCAATTTCTCGAAATGACTTCGAGACTACATATTTTCAGCTTTTGATGCAGAGTCAAAATATATAAAAAGGGCTTCATAATGTTGAAAGAAATTCTAACTTCTGACAATTATTGGCGAAGATACATCCGTTTGAATTTGGAAACAGAAACTTAAAACGTCAATTTCTCGAAATGACTTCGAGACTACATATTTTCAGCTTTTGATGCAGAATCAAAATATATAAAAAGGGCTTCATAATGTTGAAAGAAATTCTAACTTCTGACAATTATTGGCGAAGATACATCCGTTTGAATTTGGAAACAGAAACTTAAAACGTCAATTTCTCGAAATGACTTCGAGACTACATATTTTCAGCTTTTGATGCAGAATCAAAATATATAAAAAGGGCTTCATAATGTTGAAAGAAATTCTAACTTCTGACAATTATTGGCGAAGATACATCCGTTTGAATTTGGAAACAGAAACTTAAAACGTCAATTTCTCGAAATGACTTCGAGACTACATATTTTCAGCTTTTGATGCAGAATCAAAATATATAAAAAGGGCTTCATAATGTTGAAAGAAATTCTAACTTCTGACAATTATTGGCGAAGATACATCCGTTTGAATTTGGAAACAGAAACTTAAAACGTCAATTTCTCGAAATGACTTCGAGACTACATATTTTCAGCTTTTGATGCAGAATCAAAATATATAAAAAGGGCTTCATAATGTTGAAAGAAATTCTAACTTCTGACAATTATTGGCGAAGATACATCCGTTTGAATTTGGAAACAGAAACTTAAAACGTCAATTTCTCGAAATGACTTCGAGACTACATATTTTCAGCTTTTGATGCAGAATCAAAATATATAAAAAGGGCTTCATAATGTTGAAAGAAATTCTAACTTCTGACAATTATTGGCGAAGATACATCCGTTTGAATTTGGAAACAGAAACTTAAAACGTCAATTTCTCGAAATGACTTCGAGACTACATATTTTCAGCTTTTGATGCAGAATCAAAATATATAAAAAGGGCTTCATAATGTTGAAAGAAATTCTAACTTCTGACAATTATTGGCGAAGATACATCCGTTTGAATTTGGAAACAGAAACTTAAAACGTCAATTTCTCGAAATGACTTCGAGACTACATATTTTCAGCTTTTGATGCAGAGTCAAAATATATAAAAAGGGCTTCATAATGTTGAAAGAAATTCTAACTTCTGACAATTATTGGCGAAGATACATCCGTTTGAATTTGGAAACAGAAACTTAAAACGTCAATTTCTCGAAATGACTTCGAGACTACATATTTTCAGCTTTTGATGCAGAGTCAAAATATATAAAAAGGGCTTCATAATGTTGAAAGAAATTCTAACTTCTGACAATTATTGGCGAAGATACATCCGTTTGAATTTGGAAACAGAAACTTAAAACGTCAATTTCTCGAAATGACTTCGAGACTACATATTTTCAGCTTTTGATGCAGAAGTCAAAATATATAAAAAGGGCTTCATAATGTTGAAAGAAATTCTAACTTCTGACAATTATTGGCGAAGATACATCCGTTTGAATTTGGAAACAGAAACTTAAAACGTCAATTTCTCGAAATGACTTCGAGACTACATATTTTCAGCTTTTGATGCAGAGTCAAAATATATAAAAAGGGCTTCATAATGTTGAAAGAAATTCTAACTTCTGACAATTATTGGCGAAGATACATCCGTTTGAATTTGGAAACAGAAACTTAAAACGTCAATTTCTCGAAATGACTTCGAGACTACATATTTTCAGCTTTTGATGCAGAATCAAAATATATAAAAAGGGCTTCATAATGTTGAAAGAAATTCTAACTTCTGACAATTATTGGCGAAGATACATCCGTTTGAATTTGGAAACAGAAACTTAAAACGTCAATTTCTCGAAATGACTTCGAGACTACATATTTTCAGCTTTTGATGCAGAGTCAAAATATATAAAAAGGGCTTCATAATGTTGAAAGAAATTCTAACTTCTGACAATTATTGGCGAAGATACATCCGTTTGAATTTGGAAACAGAAACTTAAAACGTCAATTTCTCGAAATGACTTCGAGACTACATATTTTCAGCTTTTGATGCAGAGTCAAAATATATAAAAAGGGCTTCATAATGTTGAAAGAAATTCTAACTTCTGACAATTATTGGCGAAGATACATCCGTTTGAATTTGGAAACAGAAACTTAAAACGTCAATTTCTCGAAATGACTTCGAGACTACATATTTTCAGCTTTTGATGCAGAGTCAAAATATATAAAAAGGGCTTCATAATGTTGAAAGAAATTCTAACTTCTGACAATTATTGGCGAAGATACATCCGTTTGAATTTGGAAACAGAAACTTAAAACGTCAATTTCTCGAAATGACTTCGAGACTACATATTTTCAGCTTTTGATGCAGAGTCAAAATATATAAAAAGGGCTTCATAATGTTGAAAGAAATTCTAACTTCTGACAATTATTGGCGAAGATACATCCGTTTGAATTTGGAAACAGAAACTTAAAACGTCAATTTCTCGAAATGACTTCGAGACTACATATTTTCAGCTTTTGATGCAGAGTCAAAATATATAAAAAGGGCTTCATAATGTTGAAAGAAATTCTAACTTCTGACAATTATTGGCGAAGATACATCCGTTTGAATTTGGAAACAGAAACTTAAAACGTCAATTTCTCGAAATGACTTCGAGACTACATATTTTCAGCTTTTGATGCAGAGTCAAAATATATAAAAAGGGCTTCATAATGTTGAAAGAAATTCTAACTTCTGACAATTATTGGCGAAGATACATCCGTTTGAATTTGGAAACAGAAACTTAAAACGTCAATTTCTCGAAATGACTTCGAGACTACATATTTTCAGCTTTTGATGCAGAATCAAAATATATAAAAAGGGCTTCATAATGTTGAAAGAAATTCTAACTTCTGACAATTATTGGCGAAGATACATCCGTTTGAATTTGGAAACAGAAACTTAAAACGTCAATTTCTCGAAATGACTTCGAGACTACATATTTTCAGCTTTTGATGCAGAATCAAAATATATAAAAAGGGCTTCATAATGTTGAAAGAAATTCTAACTTCTGACAATTATTGGCGAAGATACATCCGTTTGAATTTGGAAACAGAAACTTAAAACGTCAATTTCTCGAAATGACTTCGAGACTACATATTTTCAGCTTTTGATGCAGAATCAAAATATATAAAAAGGGCTTCATAATGTTGAAAGAAATTCTAACTTCTGACAATTATTGGCGAAGATACATCCGTTTGAATTTGGAAACAGAAACTTAAAACGTCAATTTCTCGAAATGACTTCGAGACTACATATTTTCAGCTTTTGATGCAGAAGTCAAAATATATAAAAAGGGCTTCATAATGTTGAAAGAAATTCTAACTTCTGACAATTATTGGCGAAGATACATCCGTTTGAATTTGGAAACAGAAACTTAAAACGTCAATTTCTCGAAATGACTTCGAGACTACATATTTTCAGCTTTTGATGCAGAGTCAAAATATATAAAAAGGGCTTCATAATGTTGAAAGAAATTCTAACTTCTGACAATTATTGGCGAAGATACATCCGTTTGAATTTGGAAACAGAAACTTAAAACGTCAATTTCTCGAAATGACTTCGAGACTACATATTTTCAGCTTTTGATGCAGAGTCAAAATATATAAAAAGGGCTTCATAATGTTGAAAGAAATTCTAACTTCTGACAATTATTGGCGAAGATACATCCGTTTGAATTTGGAAACAGAAACTTAAAACGTCAATTTCTCGAAATGACTTCGAGACTACATATTTTCAGCTTTTGATGCAGAATCAAAATATATAAAAAGGGCTTCATAATGTTGAAAGAAATTCTAACTTCTGACAATTATTGGCGAAGATACATCCGTTTGAATTTGGAAACAGAAACTTAAAACGTCAATTTCTCGAAATGACTTCGAGACTACATATTTTCAGCTTTTGATGCAGAGTCAAAATATATAAAAAGGGCTTCATAATGTTGAAAGAAATTCTAACTTCTGACAATTATTGGCGAAGATACATCCGTTTGAATTTGGAAACAGAAACTTAAAACGTCAATTTCTCGAAATGACTTCGAGACTACATATTTTCAGCTTTTGATGCAGAGTCAAAATATATAAAAAGGGCTTCATAATGTTGAAAGAAATTCTAACTTCTGACAATTATTGGCGAAGATACATCCGTTTGAATTTGGAAACAGAAACTTAAAACGTCAATTTCTCGAAATGACTTCGAGACTACATATTTTCAGCTTTTGATGCAGAGTCAAAATATATAAAAAGGGCTTCATAATGTTGAAAGAAATTCTAACTTCTGACAATTATTGGCGAAGATACATCCGTTTGAATTTGGAAACAGAAACTTAAAACGTCAATTTCTCGAAATGACTTCGAGACTACATATTTTCAGCTTTTGATGCAGAGTCAAAATATATAAAAAGGGCTTCATAATGTTGAAAGAAATTCTAACTTCTGACAATTATTGGCGAAGATACATCCGTTTGAATTTGGAAACAGAAACTTAAAACGTCAATTTCTCGAAATGACTTCGAGACTACATATTTTCAGCTTTTGATGCAGAGTCAAAATATATAAAAAGGGCTTCATAATGTTGAAAGAAATTCTAACTTCTGACAATTATTGGCGAAGATACATCCGTTTGAATTTGGAAACAGAAACTTAAAACGTCAATTTCTCGAAATGACTTCGAGACTACATATTTTCAGCTTTTGATGCAGAGTCAAAATATATAAAAAGGGCTTCATAATGTTGAAAGAAATTCTAACTTCTGACAATTATTGGCGAAGATACATCCGTTTGAATTTGGAAACAGAAACTTAAAACGTCAATTTCTCGAAATGACTTCGAGACTACATATTTTCAGCTTTTGATGCAGAGTCAAAATATATAAAAGGGCTTCATAATGTTGAAAGAAATTCTAACTTCTGACAATTATTGGCGAAGATACATCCGTTTGAATTTGGAAACAGAAACTTAAAACGTCAATTTCTCGAAATGACTTCGAGACTACATATTTTCAGCTTTTGATGCAGAGTCAAAATATATAAAAAGGGCTTCATAATGTTGAAAGAAATTCTAACTTCTGACAATTATTGGCGAAGATACATCCGTTTGAATTTGGAAACAGAAACTTAAAACGTCAATTTCTCGAAATGACTTCGAGACTACATATTTTCAGCTTTTGATGCAGAGTCAAAATATATAAAAAGGGCTTCATAATGTTGAAAGAAATTCTAACTTCTGACAATTATTGGCGAAGATACATCCGTTTGAATTTGGAAACAGAAACTTAAAACGTCAATTTCTCGAAATGACTTCGAGACTACATATTTTCAGCTTTTGATGCAGAGTCAAAATATATAAAAAGGGCTTCATAATGTTGAAAGAAATTCTAACTTCTGACAATTATTGGCGAAGATACATCCGTTTGAATTTGGAAACAGAAACTTAAAACGTCAATTTCTCGAAATGACTTCGAGACTACATATTTTCAGCTTTTGATGCAGAGTCAAAATATATAAAAAAAGGGCTTCATAATGTTGAAAGAAATTCTAACTTCTGACAATTATTGGCGAAGATACATCCGTTTGAATTTGGAAACAGAAACTTAAAACGTCAATTTCTCGAAATGACTTCGAGACTACATATTTTCAGCTTTTGATGCAGAGTCAAAATATATAAAAAGGGCTTCATAATGTTGAAAGAAATTCTAACTTCTGACAATTATTGGCGAAGATACATCCGTTTGAATTTGGAAACAGAAACTTAAAACGTCAATTTCTCGAAATGACTTCGAGACTACATATTTTCAGCTTTTGATGCAGAGTCAAAATATATAAAAGGGCTTCATAATGTTGAAAGAAATTCTAACTTCTGACAATTATTGGCGAAGATACATCCGTTTGAATTTGGAAACAGAAACTTAAAACGTCAATTTCTCGAAATGACTTCGAGACTACATATTTTCAGCTTTTGATGCAGAATCAAAATATATAAAAAGGGCTTCATAATGTTGAAAGAAATTCTAACTTCTGACAATTATTGGCGAAGATACATCCGTTTGAATTTGGAAACAGAAACTTAAAACGTCAATTTCTCGAAATGACTTCGAGACTACATATTTTCAGCTTTTGATGCAGAGTCAAAATATATAAAAAAGGGCTTCATAATGTTGAAAGAAATTCTAACTTCTGACAATTATTGGCGAAGATACATCCGTTTGAATTTGGAAACAGAAACTTAAAACGTCAATTTCTCGAAATGACTTCGAGACTACATATTTTCAGCTTTTGATGCAGAGTCAAAATATATAAAAAGGGCTTCATAATGTTGAAAGAAATTCTAACTTCTGACAATTATTGGCGAAGATACATCCGTTTGAATTTGGAAACAGAAACTTAAAACGTCAATTTCTCGAAATGACTTCGAGACTACATATTTTCAGCTTTTGATGCAGAGTCAAAATATATAAAAGCAAAAAAAAAGGGCTTCATAATGTTGAAAGAAATTCTAACTTCTGACAATTATTGGCGAAGATACATCCGTTTGAATTTGGAAACAGAAACTTAAAACGTCAATTTCTCGAAATGACTTCGAGACTACATATTTTCAGCTTTTGATGCAGAGTCAAAATATATAAAAGGGCTTCATAATGTTGAAAGAAATTCTAACTTCTGACAATTATTGGCGAAGATACATCCGTTTGAATTTGGAAACAGAAACTTAAAACGTCAATTTCTCGAAATGACTTCGAGACTACATATTTTCAGCTTTTGATGCAGAGTCAAAATATATAAAAAGGGCTTCATAATGTTGAAAGAAATTCTAACTTCTGACAATTATTGGCGAAGATACATCCGTTTGAATTTGGAAACAGAAACTTAAAACGTCAATTTCTCGAAATGACTTCGAGACTACATATTTTCAGCTTTTGATGCAGAGTCAAAATATATAAAAAGGGCTTCATAATGTTGAAAGAAATTCTAACTTCTGACAATTATTGGCGAAGATACATCCGTTTGAATTTGGAAACAGAAACTTAAAACGTCAATTTCTCGAAATGACTTCGAGACTACATATTTTCAGCTTTTGATGCAGAATCAAAATATATAAAAAGGGCTTCATAATGTTGAAAGAAATTCTAACTTCTGACAATTATTGGCGAAGATACATCCGTTTGAATTTGGAAACAGAAACTTAAAACGTCAATTTCTCAAAATGACTTCGAGACTACATATTTTCAGCTTTTGAAGCAGAGTCAAAATATATAAAAAGGGCTTCATAATGTTGAAAGAAATTCTAACTTCTGACAATTATTGGCGAAGATACATCCGTTTGAATTTGGAAACAGAAACTTAAAACGTCAATTTCTCGAAATGACTTCGAGACTACATATTTTCAGCTTTTGATGCAGAGTCAAAATATATAAAAAGGGCTTCATAATGTTGAAAGAAACTCTAACTGCTTGACAATTATTGGCGAAGATACAACCGTTTGAATTTGGAAACAGAAACTTAAAACGTTAATTTCTCGAAATGACTTCGAGACTACATATTTTCAGCTTTTGATGCAGAGTCAAAATATATAAAAAGGGCTTCATAATGTTGAAAGAAATTCTAACTTCTGCCAATTATTGGCGAAGATACATCCGTTTGAATTTGGGAAAATAAACTTAAAACGTCAATTTCTCGAAATGACTTCGAGACTACATGTTTTCAGCTTTTGATGCAGAATCAAAATATATAAAAAGGGCTTCATAATTTTGAAAGAAATTCTAACTTCTGACAATTATTGGCGAAGATACATCCGTTTGAATTTGGAAACAGAAACTTAAAACGTCAATTTCTCGAAATGACTTCGAGACTACATATTTTCAGCTTTTAAAGCAGAGTCAAAATATATAAAAAGGGCTTCATAATGTTGAAAGAAATTCTAACTTCGGACAATTATTGGCGAAGATACATCCGTTTGAATTTGGAAACAGAAACTTAAAACGTCAATTTCTCGAAATGACTTCGCGACTACATATATTCAGCTTTTGATGCAGAATCAAAATATATAAAAAGGGCTTCATAATGTTGAAAGAAATTCTAACTTCTGACAATTATTGGCGAAGATACATCCGTTTGAATTTGGAAACAGAAACTTAAAACGTCAATTTCTCGAAATGACTTCGAGACTACATATTTTCAGCTTTTGATGCAGAGTCAAAATATATAAAAAGGGCTTCATAATGTTGAAAGAAACTCTAACTTCTTGACAATTATTGGCGAAGATACATCCGTTTGAATTTGGAAACAGAAACTTAAAACGTTAATTTCTCGAAATGACTTCGAGACTACATATTTTCAGCTTTTGATGCAGAATCAAAATATATAAAAAGGGCTTCATAATGTTGAAAGAAATTCTGACTTCTGACAATTATTGGCGAAGATACATCCGTTTGAATTTGGAAACAGAAACTTAAAACGTCAATTTCTCGAAATGACTTCGAGACTACATATTTTCAGCTTTTGATGCAGAGTCTAAATATATAAAAAGGGCTTCATAATGTGGAAAGAAATTCTAACTTCTGACAATTATTGGCGAAGATACATCCGTTTGAATTTGGAAACAGAAACTTAAAACGTCAATTTCGCGAAATGGCTTCGCGCCTACATATTTTCAGCTTTTGATGCAGAATCAAAATATATAAAAAGGGCTTCATAATGTTGAAAGAAATTCTAACTTCTGACAATTATTGGCGAAGATACATCCGTTTGAATTTGGAAACAGAAACTTAAAACGTTAATTTCTCGAAATGACTTCGAGACTTAATAATTTCAGCTTTTGATGATGAATCAAAATATATAAAAAGGGCTTCATAATGTTGAAAGAAATTCTAACTTCTGACAATTATTGGCGAAGATACATCCGTTTGAATTTGGAAACAGAAACTTAAAACGTCAATTTCTCGAAATGACTTCGAGACTACATATTTTCAGCTTTTGATGCAGAATCAAAATATATAAAAAGGGCTCCATAATGTTGAAAGAAATTCTAACTTCTGACAATTATTGGCGAAGATACATCCGTTTGAATTTGGAAGCAGAAACTTAAAACGTCAATTTCTCGAAATGACTTCGAGACTACATATTTTCAGCTTTTGATGCAGAGTCAAAATATATAAAAAGGGCTTCATAATGTTGAAAGAAACTCAAACTGTTGACAATTATTGGCGAAGATACAACCGTTTGAATTTGGAAACAGAAACTTAAAACGTCAATTTCTCGAAATGACTTCGAGACTACATATTTTCAGCTTTTGATGCAGAGTCAAAATATATAAAAAGGGCTTCATAATGTTGAAAGAAATTCTAACTTCTGCCAATTATTAGCGAAGATGCATCCGTTTGAATTTGGAAAATAAACTTAAAACGTCAATTTCTCGAAATGACTTCGAGACTACATATTTTCAGCTTTTGATGCAGAATCAAAATTTATAAAAAGGGCTTCATAATTTTGAAAGAAATTCTAACTTCTGACAGTTATTGGCGAAGATACATCCGTTTGAATTTGGAAACAGAAACTTAAAACGTCAATTTCTCAAAATGACTTCGAGACTACATATTTTCAGCTTTTGATGCAGAATCAAAATATATAAAAAGGGCTTCATAATTTTTTTCAGCTTTTGATGCAGAGTCAAAATATATAAAAAGGGCTTCATATTGTTGAAAGAAACTCTATCTTTTGACAATTATTGGCGAAGGATACATCCGTTTGAATTTGGAAACAGAAACTTAAAACGTCAATTTCTCGAAATGACATCGAGACTACATATTTTCAGCTTTTGATGCAGAATCAAAATTTATAAAAAGGGCTTCATAATGTTGAAAGAAATTCTAACTTCTGACAATTATTGGCGAAGATACATCCGTTTGAATTTGGAAACAGAAACTTAAAACGTCAATTTCTCGAAATGACTTCGAGACTACATATTTTCAGCTTTTGATGCAGAGTCTAAATATATAAAAAGGGCTTCATAATGTTGAAAGAAATTCTAACTTCTGACAATTATTGGCGACGATACATCCGTTTGAGTTTGGAAACAGAAACATAAAACGTCAATTTCGCGAAATGGCTTCGCGCCTACATATTTTCAGCTTTTGATGCAGAGTCAAAATATATAAAAAGGGCTTCATAATGTTGAAAGAAATTCTAACTGCTGACAATTATTGGCGAAGATACATCCATTTGAATTTGTAAACAGAAACTTAAAACGTCAATTTCTCGAAATGACTTCGAGACTACATATTTTCAGCTTTTGATGCAGAGTCAAAATATATAAAAAGGGCTTCATAATGTTGAACGAAATTCTAACTTCTGACAATTATTGGCGAAGATACATCCGTTTGAATTTGGAAACAGAAACTTAAAACGTCAATTTCTCGAAATGACTTCGAGACTACATATTTTCAGCTTTTGATGCATAATCAAAATATATAAAAAGGGCTTCATAATGTTGAAAGAAATTCTAACTTCTGACAATTATTGGCGAAGATACATCCGTTTGAATTTGGAAACAGAAACTGAAAACGTCAATTTCTCGAAATGACTTCGAGACTACATATTTTCAGCTTTTGATGCAGAGTGAAAATATATAAAAAGGCTTCATAATGTTGAAAGAAATTCTAACTCCTGACAATTATTGGCGAAGATACATCCGTTTGAATTTGGGAAAAGAAACTTAAACCGCCAATATCTCGAAATGACTTCGAGACTACATATTTTCAGCTTTTGATGCATAGTCAAAATATATAAGGAGGGCTTCATAATGTTGAAAGAAATTCTAACTTCTGACAATTATTGGCGAAGATACATCCGTTTGAATTTGGAAACAGAAACTTAAAACGTCAATTTCGCGAAATGGCTTCGCGCCTACATATTTTCAGCTTTTGATGCAGAGTCAAAATATATAAAAAGGGCTTCATAATGTTGAAAGAAATTCTAACTTCTGACAATTATTGGCGAAGATACATCCATTTGAATTTGTAAACAGAAACTTAAAACGTCAATTTCTCGAAATGACTTCGCGACTACATATTTTCAGCTTTTGATGCAGAGTCAAAATATATAAAAAGGGCTTCATAATGTTGAACGAAATTCTAACTTCTGACAATTATTGGCGAAGATACATCCGTTTGAATTTGGAAACCGAAACTTAAAACGTCAATTTCTCGAAATGACTTCGCGACTACATATTTTCAGCTTTTGATGCATAGTCAAAATATATAAAAAGGGCTTCATAATGTTGAAAGAAATTCTAACTTCTGACAATTATTGGCGAAGATACATCCGTTTGAATTTGGAAACAGAAACTTAAAACGTCAATTTCTCGAAACGACTTCGAGACTACATATTTTCAGCTTTTGATGCAGAGTCAAAATATATAAAAAGGGCTTCATAATGTTGAAAGAAATTCTGACTTCTGCCAATTATTGGCGAAGATACATCCGTTTGAATTTGGGAAAATAAACTTAAAACGTCAATTTCTCGAAATGACTTCGAGACTACATATTTTCAGCTTTTGATGCAGAATCAAAATATATAAAAAGGGCTTCATAATTTTGCAAGAAATTCTAACTTCTGACAATTATTGGCGAAGATACATCCGTTTGAATTTGGAAACAGAAACTTAAAACGTCAATTTCTCAAAATGACTTCGAGACTACATATTTTCAGCTTTTGAAGCAGAGTCAAAATATATAAAAAGGGCTTCATAATGTTGAAAGAAATTCTAACTTCGGACAATTATTGGCGAAGATACATCCGTTTGAATTTGGAAACAGAAACTTAAAACGCCAATTTCTCGAAATGACTTCGCGACTACATATATTCAGCTTTTGATGCAGAATCAAAATATATAAAAAAGGCTTCATAATGTTGAAAGAAATTCTAACTTCTGACAATTATTGGCGAAGATACATCCGTTTGAATTTGGAAACAGAAACTTAAAACGTCAATTTCTCGAAATGACTTCGAGACTACATATTTTCAGCTTTTGATGCAGATTCAAAATATATAAAAAGGGCTTCATAATGTTGAAAGAAACTCAAACTTCTGCCAATTATTGGCGAAGATACATCCGTTTGAATTTGGAAACAGAAACTTAAAACGTCAATTTCTCGAAATGACTTCGAGACTTCATATTTTCAGCTTTTGATGCAGAGTCAAAATATATAAAAAGGGCTTCATAATGTTGAAGAAAACTCAAACTGTTGACAATTATTGGCGAAGATACAACCGTTTGAATTTGGAAACAGAAACTTAGAACGTCAATTTCTCGAAATGACTTCGGGACTACATATTTTCAGCTTTTGATGCAGAATCAAAATATATAAAAAGGGGTTCATAATGTTGAAAGAAATTCTGACTTCTGACAATTATTGGCGAAGATACATCCGTTTGAATTTGGGAAAATAAACTTAAAACGTCAATTTCTCGAAATGACTTCGAGACTACATATTTTCAGCTTTTGATGCAGAATCAAAATATATAAAAGGGCTTCATAATTTTGCAAGAAATTCTAACTTCTGACAATTATTGGCGAAGATACATCCGTTTGAATTTGGAAACAGAAACTTAAAACGTCAATTTCTCAAAATGACTTCGAGACTACATATTTTCAGCTTTTGAAGCAGAGTCAAAATATATAAAAAGGGCTTCATAATGTTGAAAGAAATTCTAACTTCTGACAATTATTGGCGAAGATACATCCGTTTGAATTTGGAAACAGAAACTTAAAACGTCAATTTCTCGAAATGACTTCGAGACTACATATTTTCAGCTTTTGATGCAGAATCAAAATATATAAAAAGGGCTTCATAATGTTGAAAGAAATTCTAACTTCTGACAATTATTGGCGAAGATACATCCATTTGAATTTGGAAACAGAAACTTAAAACGTCAATTTCTCGAAATGACTTCGAGACTACATATTTTCAGCGTTTGATGCAGAGTCAAAATATATAAAAAAGGCTTCATAATGTTGAAAGAAATTCTAACTTCTGACAATTATTGGCGAAGATACATCCGTTTGAATTTGGGAAAATAAACTTAAAACGCCAATATCTCGAAATGACTTCGAGACTACATATTTTCAGCTTTTGATGCATAGTCAAAATATATAAGGAGGGCTTCATAATGTTGAAAGAAATTCTAACTTCTGACAATTATTGGCGAAGATACATCCGTTTGAATTTGGAAACAGAAACTTAAAACGTCAATTTCGCGAAATGGCTTCGCGCCTACATATTTTCAGCTTTTGATGCAGAGTCAAAATATATAAAAAGGGCTTCATAATGTTGAAAGAAATTCTAACTTCTGACAATTATTGGCGAAGATACATCCATTTGAATTTGTAAACAGAAACTTAAAACGTCAATTTCTCGAAATGACTTCGAGACTACATATTTTCAGCTTTTGATGCAGAGTCAAAATATATAAAAAGGGCTTCATAATGTTGAACGAAATTCTAACTTCTGACAATTATTGGCGAAGATACATCCGTTTGAATTTGGAAACAGAAACTTAAAACGTCAATTTCTCGAAATGACTTCGAGACTACATATTTTCAGCTTTTGATGCATAGTCAAAATATATAAAAAGGGCTTCATAATGTTGAAAGAAATTCTAACTTCTGACAATTATTGGCGAAGATACATCCGTTTGAATTTGGAAACAGAAACTTAAAACGTCAATTTCTCGAAACGACTTCGAGACTACATATTTTCAGCTTTTGATGCAGAGTCAAAATATATAAAAAGGGCTTCATAATGTTGAAAGAAATTCTGACTTCTGCCAATTATTGGCGAAGATACATCCGTTTGAATTTGGGAAAATAAACTTAAAACGTCAATTTCTCGAAATGACTTCGAGACTACATATTTTCAGCTTTTGATGCAGAATCAAAATATATAAAAAGGGCTTCATAATTTTGCAAGAAATTCTAACTTCTGACAATTATTGGCGAAGATACATCCGTTTGAATTTGGAAACAGAAACTTAAAACGTCAATTTCTCAAAATGACTTCGAGACTACAAATTTTCAGCTTTTGAAGCAGAGTCAAAATATATAAAAAGGGCTTCATAATGTTGAAAGAAATTCTAACTTCGGACAATTATTGGCGAAGATACATCCGTTTGAATTTGGAAACAGAAACTTAAAACGCCAATTTCTCGAAATGACTTCGCGACTACATATATTCAGCTTTTGATGCAGAATCAAAATATATAAAAAAGGCTTCATAATGTTGAAAGAAATTCTAACTTCTGACAATTATTGGCGAAGATACATCCGTTTGAATTTGGAAACAGAAACTTAAAACGTCAATTTCTCGAAATGACTTCGAGACTACATATTTTCAGCTTTTGATGCAGATTCAAAATATATAAAAAGGGCTTCATAATGTTGAAAGAAACTCAAACTTCTGCCAATTATTGGCGAAGATACATCCGTTTGAATTTGGAAACAGAAACTTAAAACGTCAATTTCTCGAAATGACTTCGAGACTACATATTTTCAGCTTTTGATGCAGAGTCAAAATATATAAAAAGGGCTTCATAATGTTGAAGAAAACTCAAACTGTTGACAATTATTGGCGAAGATACAACCGTTTGAATTTGGAAACAGAAACTTAGAACGTCAATTTCTCGAAATGACTTCGGGACTACATATTTTCAGCTTTTGATGCAGAGTCAAAATATATAAAAAGGGCTTCATAATGTTGAAAGAAATTCTGACTTCTGCCAATTATTGGCGAAGATACATCCGTTTGAATTTGGGAAAATAAACTTAAAACGTCAATTTCTCGAATTGACTTCAAGACTATATATTTTCAGCTTTTGATGCAGAATCAAAATATATAAAAAGGGCTTCATAATTTTGCAAGAAATTCTAACTTCTGACAATTATTGGCGAAGATACATCCGTTTGAATTTGGAAACAGAAACTTAAAACGTCAATTTCTCAAAATGACTTCGAGACTACATATTTTCAGCTTTTGATGCAGAGTCAAAATATATAAAAAGGGCTTCATAATGTTGAAAGAAATTCTAACTTCTGACAATTATTGGCGAAGATACATCCGTTTGAATTTGGAAACAGAAACTTAAAACGTCAATTTCTCGAAATGACTTCGAGACTACATATTTTCAGCTTTTGATGCATAGTCAAAATATATAAAGAGGGCTTCATAATGTTGAAAGAAATTCTAACTTCTGACAATTATTGGCGAAGATACATCCGTTTGAATTTGGAAACAGAAACTTAAAACGTCAATTTCTCGAAATGACTACGAGACTACATATTTTCAGCTTTTGATGCAGAATCAAAATATATAAAAAGGGCTTCATAATGTTGAAAGAAATTCTAACTTCTGACAATTATTGGCGAAGATACATCCGTTTGAATTTGGACACAGAAACTTAAAAGTTAATTTCTCGAATTGACTTCGAGACTACATATTTTCAGCTTTTGATGCAGAATCAAAATATATAAAAAGGGCTTCATAATGTTGAAAGAAATTCTGACTTCTGACAATTATTGGCGAAGATACATCCGTTTGAATTTGGAAACAGAAACTTAGAACGTCAATTTCTCGAAATGACTTCGAGACTACATATTTTCAGCTTTTGATGCAGAATCAAAATATATAAAAAGAGCTTCATAATTTTGAAAGAAATTCTAACTTCTGACAATTATTGGCGAAGATACATCCGTTTGAATTTGGAAACAGAAACTTAAAACGTTAATTTCTCGAAATGACTTCGAGACTACATATTTTCAGCTTTTGATGCAGAATCAAAATATATAAAAAGGGCTTCATAATGTTGAAAGAAATTCTAACTTCTGACAATTATTGGCGAAGATACATCCGTTTGAATTTGGAAACACAAACTTAAAACGTTAATTTCTCGAAATGACTTCGAGACTAAATTTTTTCAGCTTTTGATGCAGAATCAAAATATATAAAAAGGGCTTCATAATATTGAAAGAAATTCTAACTTCTGACAATTATTGGCGAAGATACATCCGTTTGAATTTGGAAACAGAAACTTAAAACGTCAATTTCTCGAAATGACTTCGAGACTACATATTTTCAGCTTTTGATGCAGAGTCAAAATATATAAAAAGGGCTTCATAATGTTGAAAGAAACTCAAACTGTTGACAATTATTGGCGAAGATACAACCGTTTGAATTTGGAAACAGAAACTTAAAACGTCAATTTCTCGAAATGACTTCGAGACTACATATTTTCAGCTTTTGATGCAGAGTCAAAATATATAAAAAGCGCTTCATAATGTTGAAAGAAATTCTGACTTCTGCCAATTATTGGCGAAGATACATCCGTTTGAATTTGGGAAAATAAACTTAAAACGTTAATTTCTCGAAATGACTTCGAGACTACATATTTTCAGCTTTTGATGCAGAATCAAAATATATAAAAAGGGCTTCATAATTTTGCAAGAAATTCTAACTTCTGACAGTTATTGGCGAAGATACATCCGTTTGAATTTGGAAACAGAAACTTAAAACGTCAATTTCTCAAAATGACTTCGAGACTACATATTTTCAGCTTTTGATGCAGAATCAAAATATATAAAAAGGGCTTCATAATTTTTTTCAGCTTTTGATGCAGAGTCAAAATATATAAAAAGGGCTTCATATTGTTGAAAGAAACTCTAACTTTTGACAATTATTGGCTAAGATACATCCGTTTGAATTTGGAAACAGAAACTTAAAACGTCAATTTCTCGAAACGACATCGAGACTACATATTTTCAGCTTTTGATGCAGAATCAAAATTTATAAAAAGGGCTTCATAATTTTGAAAGAAATTCTAACTTCTGACAATTATTGGCGAAGATACATCCGTTTGAATTTGGAAACAGAAACTTAAAACGTCAATTTCTCAAAATGACTTCGAGACTACATATTTTCAGCTTTTAAAGCAGAGTCAAAATATATAAAAAGGGCTTCATAATGTTGAAAGAAATTCTAACTTCTGACAATTATTGGCGAAGATACATCCGTTTGAATTTGGAAACAGAAACTTAAAACGTCAATTTCTCGAAATGACTTCGAGACTACATATTTCAGCTTTGATGCAGGGTCAAAATATATAAAAAGGGCTTCATAATGTTGAAAGAAATTCTGACTTCTGCCAATTATTGGCGAAGATACATCCGTTTGAATTTGGGAAAATAAACTTAAAACGTCAATTTCTCGAAATGACTTCGAGACTACATATTTTCAGCTTTTGATGCAGAATCAAAATATATAAAAAGGGCTTCATAATTTTGAAAGAAATTCTAACTTCTGACAATTATTGGCGAAGATACATCCGTTTGAATTTGGAAACCGAAACTTAAAACGTCAATTTCTCGAAATGACTTCGAGACTACATATTTTCAGCTTTTAAAGCAGAGTCAAAATATATAAAAAGGGCTTCATAATGTTGAAAGAAATTCTAACTTCGGACAATTATTGGCGAAGATACATCCGTTTGAATTTGGAAACAGAAACTTAAAACGTCAATTTCTCGAAATGACTTCGAGACTACATATATTCAGCTTTTGATGCAGAATCAAAATATATAAAAAAGGCTTCATAATGTTGAAAGAAATTCTAACTTCTGACAATTATTGGCGAAGATACATCCGTTTGAATTTGGAAACAGAAACTTAAAACGTCAATTTCTCGAAATGACTTCGAGACTACATATTTTCAGCTTTTGATGCAGAGTCAAAATATATAAAAAGGGCTTCATAATGTTGAAAGAAACTCAAACTTTTGACAATTATTGGCGAAGATACATCCGTTTGAATTTGGAAACAGAAACTTAAAACGTCAATTTCTCGAAATGACTTCGAGACTACATATTTTCAGCTTTTGATGCAGAGTCAAAATATATAAAAAGGGCTTCATAATGTTGAAAGAAACTCAAACTGTTGACAATTATTGGCGAAGATACAACCGTTTGAATTTGGAAACAGAAACTTAAAACGTCAATTTCTCGAAATGACTTAGAGACTACATATTTTCAGCTTTTGATGCAGAGTCAAAATATATGAAAAGGGCTTCATAATGTTGAAAGAAATTCTGACTTCTGCCAATTATTGGCGAAGATACATCCGTTTGAATTTGGGAAAATAAACTTAAAACGTCAATTTCTCGAAATGACTTCGAGACTACATATTTTCAGCTTTTGATGCAGAGTCAAAATATATAAAAAGGGCTTCATAATGTTGAAAGAAATTCTAACTTCTGACAATTATTGGCGAAGATACATCCGTTTGAATTTGGAAACAGAAACTTAAAACGTCAATTTCTCAAAATGACTTCGAGACTACATATTTTCAGCTTTTGATGCAGAATCAAAATATATAAAAAGGGCTTCATAATGTTGAAAGAAATTCTAACTTCTGACAATTATTGGCGAAGATACATCCGTTTGAATTTGGAAACAGAAACTTAAAACGTCAATTTCTCGAAATGACTTCGAGACTACATATTTTCAGCTTTTGATGCATAGTCAAAATATATAAAAAGGGCTTCATAATGTTGAAAGAAATTCTAACTTCTGACAATTATTGGCGAAGATACATCCGTTTGAATTTGGAAACAGAAACTTAAAACGTCAATTTCTCGAAATGACTACGAGACTACATATTTTCAGCTTTTGATGCAGAGTCAAAATATATAAAAAGGGCTTCATAATGTTGAAAGAAACTCAAACTTTTGACAATTATTGGCGAAGATACATCCGTTTGAATTTGGAAACAGAACTTAAAAGTTAATTTCTCGAATTGACTTCGAGACTACATATTTTCAGCTTTTGATGCAGAATCAAATATATAAAAGGCTGCATAATGTTGAAAGAATCTGACTCTGACATTATTGGCGAAGATACATCCGTTTGAATTTGGAAACAGAAACTTAAAACGTCAATTTCTCGAAATGACTTCGAGACTACATATTTTCAGCTTTTGATGCAGAGTCAAAATATATAAAAAAGGCTTCATAATGTTGAAAGAAATTCTGACTTCTGCCAATTATTGGCGAAGATACATCCGTTTGAATTTGGGAAAATAAACTTAAAACGTCAATTTCTCGAAATGACTTCGAGACTACATATTTTCAGCTTTTGAAGCAGAGTCAAAATATATAAAAAGGGCTTCATAATGTTGAAAGAAATTCTAACTTCTGACAGTTATTGGCGAAGATACATCCGTTTGAATTTGGAAACAGAAACTTAAAACGTCAATTTCTCAAAATGACTTCGAGACTACATATTTTCAGCTTTTGATGCAGAATCAAAATATATAAAAAGGGCTTCATAATTTTTTCAGCTTTTGATGCAGAGTCAAAATATATAAAAAGGGCTTCATATTGTTGAAAGAAACTCTATCTTTTGACAATTATTGGCTAAGATACATCCGTTTGAATTTGGAAACAGAAACTTAAAACGTCAATTTCTCGAAACGACATCGAGACTACATATTTTCAGCTTTTGATGCAGAATCAAAATTTATAAAAAGGGCTTCATAATTTTGAAAGAAATTCTAACTTCTGACAATTATTGGCGAAGATACATCCGTTTGAATTTGGAAACAGAAACTTAAAACGTCAATTTCTCGAAATGACTTTGAGACTAGATATTTTCAGCTTTTGATGCAGAGTCTAAATATATAAAAAGGGCTTCATAATGTGGAAAGAAATTCTAACTTCTGACAATTATTGGCGAAGATACATCCGTTTGAATTTGGAAACAGAAACTTAAAACGTCAATTTCGCGAAATGGCTTCGCGCCTACATATTTTCAGCTTTTGATGCAGAGTCAAAATATATAAAAAGGGCTTCATAATGTTGAAAGAAATTCTAACTTCTGACAATTATTGGCGAAGATACATCCATTTGAATTTGTAAACAGAAACTTAAAACGTCAATTTCTCGAAATGACTTCGAGACTACATATTTTCAGCTTTTGATGCAGAGTCAAAATATATAAAAAGGGCTTCATAATGTTGAACGAAATAATAACTTCTGACAATTATTGGCGAAGATACATCCGTTTGAATTTGGAAACAGAAACTTAAAACGTCAATTTCTCGAAATGACTTCGAGACTACATATTTTCAGCTTTTGATGCATAGTCAAAATATATAAAAAGGGCTTCATAATGTTGAAAGAAATTCTAACTTCTGACAATTATTGGCGAAGATACATCCGTTTGAATTTGGAAACAGAAACTTAAAACGTCAATTTCTCGAAACGACTTCGAGACTACATATTTTCAGCTTTTGATGCAGAGTCAAAATATATAAAAAGGGCTTCATAATGTTGAAAGAAATTCTGACTTCTGCCAATTATTGGCGAAGATACATCCGTTTGAATTTGGGAAAATAAACTTAAAACGTCAATTTCTCGAAATGACTTCGAGACTACATATTTTCAGCTTTTGATGCAGAATCAAAATATATAAAAAGGGCTTCATAATTTTGCAAGAAATTCTAACTTCTGACAATTATTGGCGAAGATACATCCGTTTGAATTTGGAAACAGAAACTTAAAACGTCAATTTCTCAAAATGACTTCGAGACTACATATTTTCAGCTTTTGAAGCAGAGTCAAAATATATAAAAAGGGCTTCATAATGTTGAAAGAAATTCTAACTTCGGACAATTATTGGCGAAGATACATCCGTTTGAATTTGGAAACAGAAACTTAAAACGTCAATTTCTCGAAATGACTTCGAGACTACATATATTCAGCTTTTGATGCAGAATCAAAATATATAAAAAGGGCTTCATAATGTTGAAAGAAATTCTAACTTCTGACAATTATTGGCGAAGATACATCCGTTTGAATTTGGAAACAGAAACTTAAAACGTCAATTTCTCGAAATGACTTCGAGACTACATATTTTCAGCTTTTGATGCAGAGTCAAAATATATTTTAAAGGGCTTCATAATGTTGAAAGAAACTCAAACTGTTGACAATTATTTGGCGAAGATACAACCGTTTGAATTTGGAAACAGAAACTTAAAACGTCAATTTTCTCGAAATGACTTCGAGACTACATATTTTCAGCTTTTGATGCAGGAGTCAAAATATATAAAAAGGGCTTCATGATGTTGAAAGAATTCCTAACTTCTGCCAATTATTGGCGAAGATACATCCGTTTGAATTTGGGAAAACAAACTTAAAACGTCAATTTCTCGAAATGACTTCGAGACTACATGTTTTCAGCTTTTGATGCAGAATCAAAATATATAAAAAGGGCTTCATAATTTTGCAAGAAATTCTAACTTCTGACAATTATTGGCGAAGATACATCCGTTTGAATTTGGAAACAGAAACTTAAAACGTCAATTTCTCAAAATGACTTCGAGACTACATATTTTCAGCTTTTGAAGCAGAGTCAAAATATATAAAAAGGGCTTCATAATGTTGAAAGAAATTCTAACTTCGGACAATTATTGGCGAAGATACATCCGTTTGAATTTGGAAACAGAAACTTAAAACGTCAATTTCTCGAAATGACTTCGAGACTACATATATTCAGCTTTTGATGCAGAGTCAAAATATATAAAAAGGGCTTCATAATGTTGAAAGAAATTCTAACTTCTGACAATTATTGGCGAAGATACATCCGTTTGAATTTGGAAACAGAAACTTAAAAGTTAATTTCTCGAATTGACTTCGAGACTACATATTTTCAGCTTTTGATGCAGAATCAAAATATATAAAAAGGGCTTCATAATGTTGAAAGAAATTCTAACTTCTGACAATTATTGGCGAAGATACATCCTTTTGAATTTGGAAACAGAAACTTAAAACGTCAATTTCTCGAAATGACTTCGAGACTACATATTTTCAGCTTTTGATGCAGAATCAAAATATATAAAAAGGGATTCATAATGTTGAAAGAAATTCTAACTTCTGACAATTATTGGCGAAGATACATCCGTTTGAATTTGGAAACAGAAACTTAAAACGTCAATTTCTCGAAATGACTTCGAGACTACATATTTTCAGCTTTTGATGCAGAGTCAAAATATATAAAAAGGGCTTCATAATGTTGAAAGAAACTCAAACTGTTGACAATTATTGGCGAAGATACAACCGTTTGAATTTGGAAACAGAAACTTAGAACGTCAATTTCTCGAAATGACTTCGAGACTACATATTTTCAGCTTTTGATGCAGAGTCAAAATATATAAAAAGGGCTTCATAATGTTGAAAGAAATTCTGACTTCTGCCAATTATTGGCGAAGATACATCCGTTTGAATTTGGGAAAATAAACTTAAAACGTCAATTTCTCGAAATGACTTCGAGACTACATATTTTCAGCTTTTGATGCAGAATCAAAATATATAAAAAGGGCTTCATAATTTTGCAAGAAATTCTAACTTCTGACAATTATTGGCGAAGATACATCCGTTTGAATTTGGAAACAGAAACTTAAAACGTCAATTTCTCAAAATGACTTCGAGACTACATATTTTCAGCTTTTGAAGCAGAGTCAAAATATATAAAAAGGGCTTCATAATGTTGAAAGAAATTCTAACTTCTGACAATTATTGGCGAAGATACATCCGTTTGAATTTGGAAACAGAAACTTAAAACGCCAATTTCTCGAAATGACTTCGAGACTACATATTTTCAGCTTTTGATGCAGAGTCAAAATATATAAAGAGGGCTTCATAATGTTGAAAGAAATTCTAACTTCTGACAATTATTGGCGAAGATACATCCGTTTGAATTTGGAAACAGAAACTTAAAACGTCAATTTCTCGAAATGACTACGAGACTACATATTTTCAGCTTTTGATGCAGACTCAAAATATATAAAAAGGGCTTCATAATGTTGAAAGAAACTCAAACTTTTGACAATTATTGGCGAAGATACATCCGTTTGAATTTGGAAACAGAAACTTAAAAGTTAATTTCTCGAATTGACTTCGAGACTACATATTTTCAGCTTTTGATGCAGAATCAAAATATATAAAAAGGGCTTCATAATGTTGAAAGAAATTCTGACTTCTGACAATTATTGGCGAAGATACATCCGTTTGAATTTGGAAACAGAAACTTAGAACGTCAATTTCTCGAAATGACTTCGAGACTACATATTTTCAGCTTTTGATGCAGAATCAAAATATATAAAAAGAGCTTCATAATTTTGAAAGAAATTCTAACTTCTGACAATTATTGGCGAAGATACATCCGTTTGAATTTGGAAACAGAAACTTAAAACGTTAATTTCTCGAAATGACTTCGAGACTTAATAATTTCAGCTTTTGATGCAGAATCAAAATATATAAAAAGGGCTTCATAATGTAGAAAGAAATTCTAACTTCTGACAATTATTGGCGAAGATACATCCGTTTGAATTTGGAAACAGAAACTTAAAACGTTAATTTCTCGAAATGACTTCGAGACTAAATTTTTTCAGCTTTTGATGCAGAATCAAAATATATAAAAAGGGCTTCATAATGTTGAAAGAAATTCTAACTTCTGACAATTATTGGCGAAGATACATCGGTTTGAATTTGGAAACAGAAACTTAAAACGTCAATTTCTCGAAATGACTTCGAGACTACATATTTTCAGCTTTTGATGCAGAGTCAAAATATATAAAAAGGGCTTCATAATGTTGAAAGAAACTCAAACTGTTGACAATTATTGGCGAAGATACAACCGTTTGAATTTGGAAACAGAAACTTAAAACGTCAATTTCTCGAAATGACTTCGAGACTACATATTTTCAGCTTTTGATGCAGAGTCAAAATATATAAAAAGCGCTTCATAATGTTGAAAGAAATTCTGACTTCTGCCAATTATTGGCGAAGATACATCCGTTTGAATTTGGGAAAATAAACTTAAAACGTTAATTTCTCGAAATGACTTCGAGACTACATATTTTCAGCTTTTGATGCAGAATCAAAATATATAAAAAGGGCTTCATAATTTTGCAAGAAATTCTAACTTCTGACAGTTATTGGCGAAGATACATCCGTTTGAATTTGGAAACAGAAACTTAAAACGTCAATTTCTCAAAATGACTTCGAGACTACATATTTTCAGCTTTTGATGCAGAATCAAAATATATAAAAAGGGCTTCATAATTTTTTTCAGCTTTTGATGCAGAGTCAAAATATATAAAAAGGGCTTCATATTGTTGAAAGAAACTCTAACTTTTGACAATTATTGGCTAAGATACATCCGTTTGAATTTGGAAACAGAAACTTAAAACGTCAATTTCTCGAAACGACATCGAGACTACATATTTTCAGCTTTTGATGCAGAATCAAAATTTATAAAAAGGGCTTCATAATTTTGAAAGAAATTCTAACTTCTGACAATTATTGGCGAAGATACATCCGTTTGAATTTGGAAACAGAAACTTAAAACGTCAATTTCTCGAAATGACTTCGAGACTACATATTTTCAGCTTTTGATGCAGAGTCAAAATATATAAAAAGGGCTTCATAATGTGGAAAGAAATTCTAACTTCTGACAATTATTGGCGAAGATACATCCGTATGAATTTGGAAACAGAAACTTAAAACGTCAATTTCGCGAAATGGCTTCGCGCCTACATATTTTCAGCTTTTGATGCAGAATCAAAATATATAAAAAGGGCTTCATAATGTTGAAAGAAATTCTAACTTCTGACAATTATTGGCGAAGATACATCCATTTGAATTTGTAAACAGAAACTTAAAACGTCAATTTCTCGAAATGACTTCGAGACTACATATTTTCAGCTTTTGATGCAGAGTCAAAATATATAAAAAGGGCTTCATAATGTTGAACGAAATTCTAACTTCTGACAATTATTGGCGAAGATACATCCGTTTGAATTTGGAAACAGAAACTTAAAACGTCAATTTCTCGAAATGACTTCGAGACTACATATTTTCAGCTTTTGATGCAGAGTCAAAATATATAAAAAGGGTTTCATAATGTTGAAAGAAATTCTAACTTCTGACAATTATTGGCGAAGATACATCCGTTTGAATTTGGAAACAGAAACTTAAAACGTCAATTTCTCGAAACGACTTCGAGACTACATATTTTCAGCTTTTGATGCAGAGTCAAAATATATAAAAAGGGCTTCATAATGTTGAAAGAAATTCTGACTTCTGCCAATTATTGGCGAAGATACATCCGTTTGAATTTGGGAAAATAAACTTAAAACGTCAATTTCTCGAAATGACTTCGAGACTACATATTTTCAGCTTTTGATGCAGAATCAAAATATATAAAAAGGGCTTCATAATGTTGAAAGAAATTCTGACTTCTGCCAATTATTGGCGAAGATACATCCGTTTGAATTTGGGAAAATAAACTTAAAACGTTAATTTCTCGAAATGACTTCGAGACTACATATTTTCAGCTTTTGATGCAGAATCAAAATATATAAAAAGGGCTTCATAATTTTGCAAGAAATTCTAACTTCTGACAATTATTGGCGAAGATACATCCGTTTGAATTTGGAAACAGAAACTTAAAACGTCAATTTCTCGAAATGACTTCGAGACTACATATTTTCAGCTTTTGATGCATAGTCAAAATATATAAAGAGGGCTTCATAATGTTGAAAGAAATTCTAACTTCTGACAATTATTGGCGAAGATACATCCGTTTGAATTTGGAAACAGAAACTTAAAACGTCAATTTCTCGAAACGACTTCGAGACTACATATTTTCAGCTTTTGATGCAGAATCAAAATATATAAAAAGGGCTTCATAATGTTGAAAGAAACTCAAACTGTTGACAATTATTGGGCGAAGATACATCCGTTTGAATTTGGAAACAGAAACTTACAACGTCAATTTCTCGAAATGACTTCGAGACTACATATTTTCAGCTTTTTGATGCAGAGTCAAATATATAAAAAGCGCTATCATAAATGTTGAAAGGAAATTCTGACTTCTGCCAATTATTGGCGAAGATACATCCCGTTTTGAATTTGGGAAAATAAACTTAAAACGTCAATTTCTCGAAATGACTTCGAGACTACATATTTTCAGCTTTTGATGCAGAATCAAAATATATAAAAAGGGCTTCATAATTTTGCAAGAAATTCTAACTTCTGACAATTATTGGCGAAGATACATCCGTTTGAATTTGGAAACAGAAACTTAAAAACGTCAATTTCTCAAAATGACTTCGAGACTACATATTTTCAGCTTTTGATGCAGAATCAAAATATATAAAAAGGGCTTCATAATTTTTTTCAGCTTTTGATGCAGAGTCAAAATATATAAAAAGGGCTTCATATTGTTGAAAGAAACTCTAACTTTTGACAATTATTGGCTAAGATACATCCGTTTGAATTTGGAAACAGAAACTTAAAACGTCAATTTCTCGAAATGACTTCGAGACTACATATTTTCAGCTTTTGAAGCAGAGTCAAAATATATAAAAAGGGCTTCATAATGTTGAAAGAAATTCTAACTTCTGACAATTATTGGCGAAGATACATCCGTTTGAAAGAAATTCTAACTTCTGACAATTATTGGCTAAGATACATCCGTTTGAATTTGGAAACAGAAACTTAAAACGTCAATTTCTCGAAATGACTTCGCGACTACATATTTTCAGCTTTTGATGCAGAGTCAAAATATATAAAAAGGGCTTCATAATGTGAAAGAAATTCTAACTTCTGACAATTATTGGCGAAGATACATCCGTTTGAATTTGGAAACCGAAACTTAAAACGTCAATTTCGCGAAATGGCTTCGCGCCTACATATTTTCAGCTTTTGATGCAGAATCAAAATATATAAAAAGGGCTTCATAATGTTGAAAGAAATTCTAACTTCTGACAATTATTGGCGAAGATACATCCATTTGAATTTGTAAACAGAAACTTAAAACGTCAATTTCTCGAAATGACTTCGAGACTACATATTTTCAGCTTTTGATGCAGAGTCAAAATATATAAAAAGGGCTTCATAATGTTGAACGAAATTCTAACTTCTGACAATTATTGGCGAAGATACATCCGTTTGAATTTGGAAACAGAAACTTAAAACGTCAATTTCTCGAAATGACTTCGAGACTACATATTTTCAGCTTTTGATGCAGAGTCAAAATATATAAAAAGGGTTTCATAATGTTGAAAGAAATTCTAACTTCTGACAATTATTGGCGAAGATACATCCGTTTGAATTTGGAAACAGAAACTTAAAACGTCAATTTCTCGAAACGACTTCGAGACTACATATTTTCAGCTTTTGATGCAGAGTCAAAATATATAAAAAGGGCTTCATAATGTTGAAAGAAATTCTGACTTCTGCCAATTATTGGCGAAGATACATCCGTTTGAATTTGGGAAAATAAACTTAAAACGTCAATTTCTCGAAATGACTTCGAGACTACATATTTTCAGCTTTTGATGCAGAATCAAAATATATAAAAAGGGCTTCATAATTTTGCAAGAAATTCTAACTTCTGACAATTATTGGCGAAGATACATCCGTTTGAATTTGGAAACCGAAACTTAAAACGTCAATTTCTCGAAATGACTTCGCGACTACATATTTTCAGCTTTTGATGCAGAGTCAAAATATATAAAAAGGGCTTCATAATGTTGAAAGAAATTCTGACTTCTGCCAATTATTGGCGAAGATACATCCGTTTGAATTTGGAAACAGAAACTTAAAACGTCAATTTCTCGAAATGACTTCGCGACTACATATTTTCAGCTTTTGACGCAGAGTCAAAATATATAAAAAGGGCTTCATAATGTTGAAAGAAATTCTAACTTCTGACAATTATTGGCGAAGATACATCCGTTTGAATTTGGAAACAGAAACTTAAAACGTCAATTTCGCGAAATGGCTTCGCGCCTACATATTTTCAGCTTTTGATGCAGAATCAAAATATATAAAAAGGGCTTCATAATGTTGAAAGAAATTCTAACTTCTGACAATTATTGGCGAAGATACATCCATTTGAATTTGTAAACAGAAACTTAAAACGTCAATTTCTCGAAATGACTTCGAGACTACATATTTTCAGCTTTTGATGCAGAGTCAAAATATATAAAAAGGGCTTCATAATGTTGAAAGAAATTCTGACTTCTGCCAATTATTGGCGAAGATACATCCGTTTGAATTTGGGAAAATAAACTTAAAACGTCAATTTCTCGAAATGACTTCGAGACTACATATTTTCAGCTTTTGATGCAGAGTCAAAATATATAAAAAGGGCTTCATAATTTTGCAAGAAATTCTAACTTCTGACACTTATCGCGAAGAACATCCGTTTGAATTTGGGAAAAGAAACTTAAAACGTCAATTTCTCGAAATGACTTCGAGACTACATATTTTCAGCTTTTGATGCAGAGTCAAAATATATAAAAAGGGCTTCATAATGTTGAAAGAAATTCTGACTTCTGCCAATTATTGGCGAAGATACATCCGTTTGAATTTGGGAAAATAAACTTAAAACGTCAATTTCTCGAAATGACTTCGAGACTACATATTTTCAGCTTTTGATGCAGAATCAAAATATATAAAAAGGGCTTCATAATTTTGCAAGAAATTCTAACTTCTGACAATTATTGGCGAAGATACATCCGTTTGAATTTGGAAACCGAAACTTAAAACGTCAATTTCTCGAAATGACTTCGCGACTACATATTTTCAGCTTTTGATGCAGAGTCAAAATATATAAAAAGGGCTTCATAATGTTGAAAGAAATTCTGACTTCTGCCAATTATTGGCGAAGATACATCCGTTTGAATTTGGAAACCGAAACTTAAAACGTCAATTTCTCGAAATGACTTCGCGACTACATATTTTCAGCTTTTGACGCAGAGTCAAAATATATAAAAAGGGCTTCATAATGTTGAAAGAAATTCTAACTTCTGACAATTATTGGCGAAGATACATCCGTTTGAATTTGGAAACAGAAACTTAAAACGTCAATTTCTCGAAATGACTTCGAGACTACATATTTTCAGCTTTTGATGCAGAATCAAAATATATAAAAAGGGCTTCATAATGTTGAAAGAAATTCTAACTTCTGACAATTATTGGCGAAGATACATCCATTTGAATTTGGAAACAGAAACTTAAAACGTCAATTTCTCGAAATGACTTCGAGACTACATATTTTCAGTTTTTGATGCAGAGTCAAAATATATAAAAAGGGCTTCATAATGTTGAAAGAAACTCAAACTGTTGACAATTATTGGCGAAGATACAACCGTTTGAATTTGGAAACAGAAACTTAAAACGTCAATTTCTCGAAATGACTTCGAGACTACATATTTTCAGCTTTTGATGCAGAGTCAAAATATATAAAAAGGGCTTCATGATGTTGAAAGAAATTCTAACTTCTGACAATTATTGGCGAAGATACATCCGTTTGAATTTGGAAACAGAAACTTAAAACGTCAATTTCTCGAAACGACTTCGAGACTACATATTTTCAGCTTTTGATGCAGAGTCAAAATATATAAAAAGGGCTTCATAATGTTGAAAGAAATTCTGACTTCTGACAATTATTGGCGAAGATACATCCGTTTGAATTTGGGAAAATAAACTTAAAACGTCAATTTCTCGAAATGACTTCGAGACTACATATTTTCAGCTTTTGAAGCAGAATCAAAATATATAAAAAGGGCTTCATAATGTTGAAAGAAATTCTAACTTCTGACAATTATTGGCGAAGATACATCTGTTTGAATTTGGAAACCGAAACTTAAAACGTCAATTTCTCGAAATGACTTCGCGACTACATATTTTCAGCTTTTGATGCAGAGTCAAAATATATAAAAAGGGCTTCATAATGTTGAAAGAAATTCTGACTTCTGCCAATTATTGGCGAAGATACATCCGTTTGAATTTGGAAACCGAAACTTAAAACGTCAATTTCTCGAAATGACTTCGCGACTACATATTTTCAGCTTTTGACGCAGAGTCAAAATATATAAAAAAGGGCTTCATAATGTTGAAAGAAATTCTAACTTCTGACAATTATTGGCGAAGATACATCCGTTTGAATTTGGAAACAGAAACTTAAAACGTCAATTTCTCGAAATGACTTCGAGACTACATATTTTCAGCGTTTGATGCAGAGTCAAAATATATAAAAAGGGCTTCATAATGTTGAAAGAAATTCTAACTTCTGACAATTATTGGCGAAGATACATCCGTTTGAATTTGGGAAAATAAACTTAAAACGCCAATATCTCGAAATGACTTCGAGACTACATATTTTCAGCTTTTGATGCATAGTCAAAATATATAAGGAGGGCTTCATAATGTTGAAAGAAATTCTAACTTCTGACAATTATTGGCGAAGATACATCCGTTTGAATTTGGAAACAGAAACTTAAAACGTTAATTTCTCGAAATGACTTCGAAACTTAATAATTTCAGCTTTTGATGCAGAATCAAAATATATAAAAAGGGATTCATAATGTTGAAAGAAATTCTAACTTCTGACAATTATTGGCGAAGATACATCCGTTTGAATTTGGAAACAGAAACTTAAAACGTCAATTTCTCGAAATGACTTCGAGACTACATTTTTTCAGCTTTTGATGCAGAATCAAAATATATAAAAAGGGCTTCATAATGTTGAAAGAAATTCTAACTTCTGACAATTATTGGCGAAGATACATCCGTTTGAATTTGGGAAAAGAAACTTAAAACGTCAATTTCTCGAAATGACTTCGAGACTACATATTTTCAGCTTTTGATGCAGAATCAAAATATATAAAAAGGGCTTCATAATTTTGAAAGAAATTCTGACTTCTGACAATTATTGGCGAAGATACATCCGTTTGAATTTGGAAACAGAAACTTAAAACGTCAATTTCTCGAAATGACTTCGAGACTACATATTTTCAGCTTTTGATGCAGGATCAAAATATATAAAAAGGGCTTCATAATGTAGAAAGAAATTCTAACTTCTGAAAATTATTGGCGAAGATACATCCGTTTGAATTTGGAAACAGAAACTTAAAACGTCAATTTCTCGAAATGACTTCGAGACTACATTTTTCAGCTTTTGATGCAGAATCAAAATATATAAAAAGGGCTTCATAATGTTGAAAGAAATTCTAACTTCTGACAATTATTGGCGAAGATACATCCGTTTGAATTTGGAAACAGAAACTTAAAACGTCAATTTCTCGAAATGACTTCGAGACTACATATTTTCAGCTTTTGATGCAGAGTCAAAATATATAAAAAGGGCTTCATAATGTTGAAAGAAACTCAAACTGTTGACAATTATTGGCGAAGATACAACCGTTTGAATTTGGAAACAGAAACTTAAAACGTTAATTTCTCGAAATGACTTCGAGACTACATATTTTCAGCTTTTGATGCAGAGTCAAAATATATAAAAAGGGCTTCATGATGTTGAAAGAAATTCTAACTTCTGACAATTATTGGCGAAGATACATCCGTTTGAATTTGGAAACAGAAACTTAAAACGTCAATTTCTCAAAATGACTTCGAGACTACATATTTTCAGCTTTTAAAGCAGAGTCAAAATATATAAAAAGGGCTTCATAATGTTGAAAGAAATTCTAACTTCGGACAATTATTGGCGAAGATACATCCGTTTGAATTTGGAAACAGAAACTTAAAACGTCAATTTCTCGAAATGACTTCGAGACTACATATATTCAGCTTTTGATGCAGAATCAAAATATATAAAAAAGGCTTCATAATGTTGAAAGAAATTCTAACTTCTGACAATTATTGGCGAAGATACATCCGTTTGAATTTGGAAACAGAAACTTAAAACGTCAATTTCTCGAAATGACTTCGAGACTACATATTTTCAGCTTTTGATGCAGAGTCAAAATATATAAAAAGGGCTTCGTAATGTTGAAAGAAACTCAAACTTTTGACAATTATTGGCGAAGATACATCCGTTTGAATTTGGAAACAGAACTTAAAAGTTAATTTCTCGAATTGACTTCGAGACTACATATTTTCAGCTTTTGATGCAGAATCAAATATATAAAAGGCTGCATAATGTTGAAAGAATCTGACTCTGACATTATTGGCGAAGATACATCCGTTTGAATTTGGAAACAGAAACTTAAAACGTCAATTTCTCGAAATGACTTCGAGACTACATATTTTCAGCTTTTGATGCAGATTCAAAATATATAAAAAGGGCTTCATAATTTTGAAAGAAATTCTAACTTCTGACAATTATTGGCGAAGATACATCCGTTTGAATTTGGAAACAGAAACTTAAAACGTCAATTTCTCGAAATGACTTCGAGACTACATATTTTCAGCTTTTGATGCAGAGTCAAAATATATAAAAAGGGCTTCATAATGTTGAAAGAAACTCAAACTGTTGACAATTATTGGCGAAGATACAACCGTTTGAATTTGGAAACAGAAACTTAGAACGTCAATTTCTCGAAATGACTTCGAGACTACATATTTTCAGCTTTTGATGCAGAGTCAAAATATATAAAAAGGGCTTCATAATGTTGAAAGAAATTCTGACTTCTGCCAATTATTGGCGAAGATACATCCGTTTGAATTTGGGAAAATAAACTTAAAACGTCAATTTCTCGAAATGACTTCGAGACTACATATTTTCAGCTTTTGATGCAGAATCAAAATATATAAAAAGGGCTTCATAATGTTGAAAGAAATTCTAACTTCTGACAATTATTGGCGAAGATACATCCGTTTGAATTTGGAAACAGAAACTTAAAACGTTAATTTCTCGAAATGACTTCGAGACTACATATTTTCAGCTTTTGATGCAGAATCAAAATATATAAAAAGAGCTTCATAATTTTGAAAGAAATTCTAACTTCTGACAATTATTGGCGAAGATACATCCGTTTGAATTTGGAAACAGAAACTTAAAACGTCAATTTCTCGAAATGACTTCGAGACTACATAATTTCAGCTTTTGATGCAGAATCAAAATATATAAAAAGGGCTTCATAATGTTGAAAGAAATTCTAACTTCTGACAATTATTGGCGAAGATACATCCGTTTGAATTTGGAAACAGAAACTTAAAACGTTAATTTCTCGAAATGACTTCGAGACTTAATTTTTTCAGCTTTTGATGCAGTATCAAAATATATAAAAAGGGCTTCATAATGTTGAAAGAAATTCTAACTTCTGACAATTATTGGCGAAGATACATCCGTTTGAATTTGGAAACAGAAACTTAAAACGTTAATTTCTCGAAATGACTTCGAGACTTAATAATTTCAGCTTTTGATGCAGAATCAAAATATATAAAAAGGGCTTCATAATGTTGAAAGAAATTCTAACTTCTGACAATTATTGGCGAAGATACATCCGTTTGAATTTGGAAACAGAAACTTAAAACGTAAATTTCTCGAAATGACTTCGAGACTAAATTTTTTCAGCTTTTGATGCAGAATCAAAATATATAAAAAGGGCTTCATAATGTTGAAAGAAATTCTAACTTCTGACAATTATTGGCGAAGATACATCCGTTTGAATTTGGAAACAGAAACTTAAAACGTCAATTTCTCGAAATGACTTCGAGACTACATATTTCAGCTTTGATGCAGGGTCAAAATATATAAAAAGGGCTTCATAATGTTGAAAGAAATTCTGACTTCTGCCAATTATTGGCGAAGATACATCCGTTTGAATTTGGGAAAATAAACTTAAAACGTCAATTTCTCGAAATGACTTCGAGACTACATATTTTCAGCTTTTGATGCAGAATCAAAATATATAAAAGGGCTTCATAATGTTGCAAGAAATTCTAACTTCTGACAGTTATTGGCGAAGATACATCCGTTTGAATTTGGAAACAGAAACTTAAAACGTCAATTTCTCAAAATGACTTCGAGACTACATATTTTCAGCTTTTGATGCAGAATCAAAATATATAAAAAGGGCTTCATAATTTTTTTCAGCTTTTGATGCAGAGTCAAAATATATAAAAAGGGCTTCATATTGTTGAAAGAAACTCTAACTTTTGACAATTATTGGCTAAGATACATCCGTTTGAATTTGGAAACAGAAACTTAAAAGTTAATTTCTCGAATTGACTTCGAGACCACATATTTTCAGCTTTTGATGCAGAATCAAAATTTATAAAACGGGCTTCATAATTTTGAACGAAATTCTAACTTCTGACAATTATTGGCGAAGATACATCCGATTGAATTTGGAAACAGAAACTTAAAACGTCAATTTCTCGAAATGACTTTGAGACTAGATATTTTCAGCTTTTGATGCAGAGTCTAAATATATAAAAAAGGCTTCATAATGTGGAAAGAAATTCTAACTTCTGACAATTATTGGCGAAGATACATCCGTTTGAATTTGGAAACAGAAACTTAAAACGTCAATTTCGCGAAATGGCTTCGCGCCTACATATTTTCAGCTTTTGATGCAGAATCAAAATATATAAAAAGGGCTTCATAATGTTGAAAGAAATTCTAACTTCTGACAATTATTGGCGAAGATACATCCGTTTGAATTTGGAAACAGAAACTTAAAACGTCAATTTCTCGAAATGACTTCGAGACTACATATTTTCAGCTTTTGATGCAGAGTCAAAATATATAAAAAGGGCTTCATAATGTTGAAAGAAATTCTAACTTCTGACAATTATTGGCGAAGATACATCCGTTTGAATTTGGAAACAGAAACTTAAAAGTTAATTTCTCGAATTGACTTCGAGACCACATATTTTCAGCTTTTGATGCAGAATCAAAATATATAAAAAGGGCTTCATAATGTTGAAAGAAATTCTGACTTCTGACAATTATTGGCGAAGATACATCCGTTTGAATTTGGAAACAGAAACTTAAAACGTCAATTTCTCGAAATGACTTCGAGACTAGATATTTTCAGCTTTTGATGCAGAGTCAAAATATATAAAAAGGGCTTCATAATGTTGAACGAAATTCTAACTTCTGACAATTATTGGCGAAGATACATCCGATTGAATTTGGAAACAGAAACTTAAAACGTCAATTTCTCGAAATGACTTTGAGACTAGATATTTTCAGCTTTTGATGCAGAGTCTAAATATATAAAAAAGGCTTCATAATGTGGAAAGAAATTCTAACTTCTGACAATTATTGGCGAAGATACATCCGTTTGAATTTGGAAACAGAAACTTAAAACGTCAATTTCTCGAAATGACTTCGAGACTACATATTTTCAGCTTTTGATGCAGAATCAAAATATATAAAAAGAGCTTCATAATTTTGAAAGAAATTCTAACTTCTGACAATTATTGGCGAAGATACATCCATTTGAATTTGGAAACAGAAACTTAAAACGTTAATTTCTCGAAATGACTTCGAGACTTAATAATTTCAGCTTTTGATGCAGAATCAAAATATATAAAAAAGGCTTCATAATGTTGAAAGAAATTCTAACTTCTGACAATTATTGGCGAAGATACATCCGTTTGAATTTGGAAACAGAAACTTAAAACGTTAATTTCTCGAAATGACTTCGAGACTACATTTTTTCAGCTTTTGATGCAGAATCAAAATATATAAAAAGGGTTTCATAATGTTGAAAGAAATTCTAACTTCTGACAATTATTGGCGAAGATACATCCGTTTGAATTTGGAAACAGAAACTTAAAACGTCAATTTCTCGAAATGACTTCGAGACTACATATTTTCAGCTTTTGATGCAGAGTCAAAATATATAAAAAGGGCTTCATAATGTTGAAAGAAACTCAAACTGTTGACAATTATTGGCGAAGATACAACCGTTTGAATTTGGAAACAGAAACTTAAAACGTCAATTTCTCGAAATGACTTCGAGACTACATATTTTCAGCTTTTGATGCAGAGTCAAAATATATAAAAAGGGCTTCATAATGTTGAAAGAAATTCTAACTTCTGACAATTATTGGCGAAGATACATCCGTTTGAATTTGGAAACAGAAACTTAAAACGTCAATTTCGCGAAATGGCTTCGCGCCTACATATTTTCAGCTTTTGATGCAGAATCAATATATATAAAAAGGAGTTCATAATGTTGAAAGAAATTCTGACTTCTGACAATTATTGGCGAACATACATCCGTTTGAATTTGTAAACAGAAACTTAAAACGTCGATTTCTCGAAATGACTTCAGACTACATATTTTCAGCTTTTGATGCAGAATCAAAATATATAAAAAGGGCTTCATAATGTTGAAAGAAATTCTAACTTCTGACAATTATTGGCGAAGATACATCCGTTTGAATTTGGAAACCGAAACTTAAAAAGTCAATTTCTCGAAATGACTTCGAGACTACATATTTTCAGCTTTTGATGCAGAATCAAAATATATAAAAAGGGCTTCATAATGTTGAAAGAAATTCTGACTTCTGACAATTATTGGCGAAGATACATCCTTTTGAATTTGGAAACAGAAACTTAAAACGTCAATTTCTCGAAATGACTTCGAGACTACATATTTTCAGCTTTTGATGCAGAGTCAAAATATATAAAAAGGGCTTCATAATGTTGAACGAAATTCTAACTTCTGACAATTATTGGCGAAGATACATCCGTTTGAATTTGGAAACAGAAACTTAAAACGTCAATTTCTCGAAATGACTTTGAGACTAGATATTTTCAGCTTTTGATGCAGAGTCTAAATATATAAGAAGGGCTTCATAATGTGGAAAGAAATTCTAACTTCTGACAATTATTGGCGAAGATACATCCGTTTGAATTTGGAAACAGAAACTTAAAACGTCAATTTCTCGAAATGACTTCGAGACTACATATTTTCAGCTTTTGATGCAGAATCAAAATATATAAAAAGAGCTTCATAATTTTGAAAGAAATTCTAACTTCTGACAATTATTGGCGAAGATACATCCGTTTGTATTTGGAAACAGAAACTTAAAACGTTAATTTCTCGAAATGACTTCAAGACTACATATTTTCAGCTTTCGATGCAGAATCAAAATATATAAAAACGGCTTCATAATGTTGAAAGAAATTCTCACTGCTGACAATTATTGGCGAAGATACATCCGTTTGAATTTGGAAACAGAAACTTAAAACGTAAATTTCTCGAAATGACTTCGAGACTACATTTTTTCAGCTTTTGATGCAGAATCAAAATATATAAAAAGGGCTTCATAATGTTGAAAGAAATTCTAACTTCTGACAATTATTGGCGAAGATACATCCGTTTGAATTTGGAAACAGAAACTTAAAACGTCAATTTCTCGAAATGACTTCGAGACTACATATTTTCAGCTTTTGATGCAGAATCAAAATATATAAAAAGGGCTTCATAATGTTGAAAGAAACTCAAACTTTTGACAATTATTGGCGAAGATACAACCGTTTGAATTTGGAAACAGAAACTTAAAACGTCAATTTCTCGAAATGACTTCGCGACTACATGTTTTCAGCTTTTGATGCATAGTCAAAATATATAAAAAGGGCTTCATAATGTTGAAAGAAATTCTAACTTCTGACAATTATTGGCGAAGATACATCCGTTTGAATTTGGGAAAATAAACTTAAAACGTCAATTTCTCGAAATGACTTTGAGACTAGATATTTTCAGCTTTTGATGCAGAGTCTAAATATATAAAAAGGGCTTCATAATGTGGAAAGAAATTCTAACTTCTGACAATTATTGGCGAAGATACATCCATTTGAATTTGGAAACAGAAACTTAAAACGTCAATTTCGCGAAATGGCTTCGCGCCTACATATTTTCAGCTTTTGATGCAGAATCAAAATATATAAAAAGGGCTTCATAATGTTGAAAGAAATTCTAACTTCTGACAATTATTGGCGAAGATACATCCATTTGAATTTGTAAACAGAAACTTAAAACGTCAATTTCTCGAAATGACTTCGAGACTACATATTTTCAGCTTTTGATGCAGAGTCAAAATATATAAAAGGGCTTCATAATGTTGAAAGAAATTCTAACTTCTGACAATTATTGGCGAAGATACATCCGTTTGAATTTGGAAACAGAAACTTAAAAGTTAATTTCTCGAATTGACTTCGAGACCACATATTTTCAGCTTTTGATGCAGAATCAAAATATATAAAAAGGGCTTCATAATGTTGAAAGAAATTCTGACTTCTGACAATTATTGGCGAAGATACATCCGTTTGAATTTGGAAACAGAAACTTAAAACGTCAATTTCTCGAAATGACTTCGCGACTACATATTTTCAGCTTTTGATGCAGAGTCAAAATATATAAAAAGGGCTTCATAATGTTGAACGAAATTCTAACTTCTGACAATTATTGGCGAAGATACATCCGTTTGAATTTGGAAACAGAAACTTAAAACGTCAATTTCTCGAAATGACTTCGAGACTACATATTTTCAGCTTTTGATGCAGAATCAAAATATATAAAAAGGGCTTCATAATGTGGAAAGAAATTCTAACTTCTGACAATTATTGGCGAAGATACATCCATTTGAATTTGGAAACAGAAACTTAAAACGTCAATTTCTCGAAATGACTTCGAGACTACATATTTTCAGCTTTTGATGCAGAATCAAAATATATAAAAAGAGCTTCATAATTTTGAAAGAAATTCTAACTTCTGACAATTATTGGCGAAGATACATCCGTTTGAATTTGGAAACAGAAACTTAAAACGTCAATTTCTCGAAATGACTTCGAGACTTAATATTTTCAGCTTTTGATGCAGAATCAAAA
Source organism: Drosophila grimshawi (assembly GCF_018153295.1). Taxonomy (NCBI): domain Eukaryota; kingdom Metazoa; phylum Arthropoda; class Insecta; order Diptera; family Drosophilidae; genus Drosophila; species Drosophila grimshawi. The sequence continues at coordinate 18,360 of NW_025063842.1, read as the reverse complement.
TATATAAAAAAGGCTTCATAATGTTGAAAGAAATTCTAACTTCTGACAATTATTGGCGAAGATACATCCGTTTGAATTTGGAAACAGAAACTTAAAACGTCAATTTCTCGAAATGACTTCGAGACTACATTTTTTCAGCTTTTGATGCAGAATCAAAATATATAAAAAGGGCTTCATAATGTTGAAAGAAATTCTAACTTCTGACAATTATTGGCGAAGATACATCTGTTTGAATTTGGAAACAGAAACTTAAAACGTCAATTTCTCGAAATGACTTCGAGACTACATATTTTCAGCTTTTGATGCAGAGTCAAAATATATAAAAAGGGCTTCATAATGTTGAAAGAAACTCAAACTGTTGACAATTATTGGCGAAGATACAACCGTTTGAATTTGGAAACAGAAACTTAAAACGGCAATTTCTCGAAATGACTTCGAGACTACATATTTTCAGCTTTTGATGCAGAGTCAAAATATATAAAAAGGGCTTCATAATGTTGAAAGAAATTCTAACTTCTGACAATTATTGGCGAAGCTACATCCGTTTGAATTTGGGAACCGAAACTTAAAACGTCAATTTCGCGAAATGGCTTCGCGCCTACATATTTTCAGCTTTTGATGCAGAGTCAAAATATATAAAAAGGGCTTCATAATGTTGAAAGAAATTCTAACTTCTGACAATTATTGGCGAAGATACATCCATTTGAATTTGTAAACAGAAACTTAAAACGTCAATTTCTCGAAATGACTTCGAGACTACATATTTTCAGCTTTTGATGCAGAGTCAAAATATATAAAAAGGGCTTCATAATGTTGAACGAAATTCTAACTTCTGACAATTATTGGCGAAGATACATCCGTTTGAATTTGGAAACAGAAACTTAAAACGTCAATTTCTCGAAATGACTTCGAGACTACATATTTTCAGCTTTTGATGCATAGTCAAAATATATAAAAAGGGCTTCATAATGTTGAAAGAAATTCTAACTTCTGACAATTATTGGCGAAGATACATCCGTTTGAATTTGGAAACAGAAACTTAAAACGTTAATTTCTCGAAACGACTTCGAGACTACATATTTTCAGCTTTTGATGCAGAGTCAAAATATATAAAAAGGGCTTCATAATGTTGAAAGAAATTCTGACTTCTGCCAATTATTGGCGAAGATACATCCGTTTGAATTTGGGAAAATAAACTTAAAACGTCAATTTCTCGAAATGACTTCGAGACTACATATTTTCAGCTTTTGATGCAGAATCAAAATATATAAAAAGGGCTTCATAATGTTGAAAGAAATTCTGACTTCTGACAATTATTGGCGAAGATACATCCGTTTGAATTTGGAAACCGAAACTTAAAACGTCAATTTCTCGAAATGACTTCGCGACTACATATTTTCAGCTTTTGATGCAGAATCAAAATATATAAAAAGGGCTTCATAATGTTGAACGAAATTCTAACTTCTGACAATTATTGGCGAAGATACATCCGTTTGAATTTGGAAACAGAAACTTAAAACGTCAATTTCTCGAATTGACTTTGAGACTACATATTTTCAGCTTTTGATGCAGAGTCTAAATATATAAAAAGGGCTTCATAATGTTGAAAGAAATTCTAACTTCTGACAATTATTGGCGAAGATACATCCGTTTGAATTTGGAAACAGAAACTTAAAACGTCAATTTCTCGAAATGACTTCGAGACTACGTATTTTCAGCTTTTGATGCAGAATCAAAATATATAAAAAGGGCTTCATAATGTTGAAAGAAATTCTAACTTCTGACAATTATTGGCGAAGATACATCCGTTTGAATTTGGAAACAGAAACTTAAAACGTCAATTTCTCGAAATGACTTCGAGACTTAATAATTTCAGCTTTTGATGCAGAATCAAAATATATAAAAAAGGCTTCATAATGTTGAAAGAAATTCTAACTTCTGACAATTATTGGCGAAGATACATCCGTTTGAATTTGGAAACAGAAACTTAAAACGTCAATTTCTCGAAATGACTTCGAGACTACATTTTTTCAGCTTTTGATGCAGAATCAAAATATATAAAACAGGCGCTCTCATAATGTTGAAAGAAATTCTAACTTCTGACAATTATTGGCGAAGATACATCCGTTTGAATTTGGAAACAGAAACTTAAAACGTCAATTTCTCGAAATGACTTCGAGACTACATATTTTCAGCTTTTGATGCAGAGTCAAAATATATAAAAAGGGCTTCATAATGTTGAAAGAAACTCAAACTGTTGACAATTATTGGCGAAGATACAACCGTTTGAATTTGGAAACAGAAACTTAAAACGTCAATTTCTCGAAATGACTTCGAGACTACATATTTTCAGCTTTTGATGCAGAGTCAAAATATATAAAAAGGGCTTCATAATGTTGAAAGAAATTCTAACTTCTGACAATTATTGGCGAAGATACATCCGTTTGAATTTGGAAACAGAAACTTAAAAGTTAATTTCTCGAATTGACTTCGAGACCACATATTTTCAGCTTTTGATGCAGAATCAAAATATATAAAAAGGGCTTCATAATGTTGACAGAAATTCTGACTCTGACAATTATTGGCGAAGATACATCCTTTTGAATTTGGAAACAGAAACTTAAAACGTCAATTTCTCGAAATGACTTCGAGACTACATATTTTCAGCTTTTGATGCAGAGTCAAAATATATAAAAAGGGCTTCATAATGTTGAACGAAATTCTAACTTCTGACAATTATTGGCGAAGATACATCCGTTTGAATTTGGAAACAGAAACTTAAAACGTCAATTTCTCGAAATGACTTTGAGACTAGATATTTTCAGCTTTTGATGCAGAGTCTAAATATATAAAAAGGGCTTCATAATGTTGAAAGAAATTCTAACTTCTGACAATTATTGGCGAAGATACATCCGTTTGAATTTGGAAACAGAAACTTAAAACGTCAATTTCTCGAAATGACTTCGAGACTACATATTTTCAGCTTTTGATGCAGAATCAAAATATATAAAAAGAGCTTCATAATTTTGAAAGAAATTCTAACTTCTGACAATTATTGGCGAAGATACATCCGTTTGAATTTGGAAACAGAAACTTAAAACGTTAATTTCTCGAAATGACTTCGAGACTTAATAATTTCAGCTTTTGATGCAGAATCAAAATATATAAAAAGGGCTTCATAATGTTGAAAGAAATTCTAACTTCTGACAATTATTGGCGAAGATACATCCGTTTGAATTTGGAAACAGAAACTTAAAACGTTAATTTCTCGAAATGACTTCGAGACTACATTTTTTCAGCTTTTGATGCAGAATCAAAATATATAAAAAGGGCTTCATAATGTTGAAAGAAATTCTAACTTCTGACAATTATTGGCGAAGATACATCCGTTTGAATTTGGAAACAGAAACTTAAAACGTCAATTTCTCGAAATGACTTCGAGACTACATATTTTCAGCTTTTGATGCAGAGTCAAAATATATAAAAAGGGCTTCATAATGTTGAAAGAAACTCAAACTGTTGACAATTATTGGCGAAGATACAACCGTTTGAATTTGGAAACAGAAACTTAAAACGTCAATTTCTCGAAATGACTTCGAGACTACATATTTTCAGCTTTTGATGCAGAGTCAAAATATATAAAAAGGGCTTCATAATGTTGAAAGAAATTCTGACTTCTGCCAATTATTGGCGAAGATACATCCGTTTGAATTTGGGAAAATAAACTTAAAACGTCAATTTCTCGAAATGACTTCGAGACTACATATTTTCAGCTTTTGATGCAGAATCAAAATATATAAAAAGGGCTTCATAATTTTGCAAGAAATTCTAACTTCTGACAGTTATTGGCGAAGATACATCCGTTTGAATTTGGAAACAGAAACTTAAAACGTCAATTTCTCAAAATGACTTCGAGACTACATATTTTCAGCTTTTGATGCAGAATCAAAATATATAAAAAGGGCTTCATAATTTTTTTCAGCTTTTGATGCAGAGTCAAAATATATAAAAAGGGCTTCATATTGTTGAAAGAAACTCTAACTTTTGACAATTATTGGCTAAGATACATCCGTTTGAATTTGGAAACAGAAACTTAAAAGTCAATTTCTCGAAATGACTTCGAGACTACATATTTTCAGCTTTTGATGCAGAATCAAAATTTATAAAAAGGGCTTCATAATGTTGAAAGAAATTCTGACTTCTGACAATTATTGGCGAAGATACATCCGTTTGAATTTGGAAACAGAAACTTAAAACGTCAATTTCTCGAAATGACTTCGAGACTAGATATTTTCAGCTTTTGATGCAGAGTCAAAATATATAAAAAGGGCTTCATAATGTTGAACGAAATTCTAACTTCTGACAATTATTGGCGAAGATACATCCGTTTGAATTTGGAAACAGAAACTTAAAACGTCAATTTCTCGAAATGACTTCGAGACTACATATTTTCAGCTTTTGATGCATAGTCAAAATATATAAAAAGGGCTTCATAATGTTGAAAGAAATTCTAACTTCTGACAATTATTGGCGAAGATACATCCGTTTGAATTTGGAAACAGAAACTTAAAACGTCAATTTCTCGAAACGACTTCGAGACTACATATTTTCAGCTTTTGATGCAGAGTCAAAATATATAAAAAGGGCTTCATAATGTTGAAAGAAATTCTGACTTCTGCCAATTATTGGCGAAGATACATCCGTTTGAATTTGGGAAAATAAACTTAAAACGTCAATTTCTCGAAATGACTTCGAGACTACATATTTTCAGCTTTTGATGCAGAATCAAAATATATAAAAAGGGCTTCATAATTTTGCAAGAAATTCTAACTTCTGACAATTATTGGCGAAGATACATCCGTTTGAATTTGGAAACAGAAACTTAAAACGTCAATTTCTCGAAATGACTTCGAGACTACATATTTTCAGCTTTTGAAGCAGAGTCAAAATATATAAAAAGGGCTTCATAATGTTGAAAGAAATTCTGACTTCTGACAATTATTGGCGAAGATACATCCGCTTGAATTTGGAAACAGAAACTTAAAACGTCAATTTCTCGAAATGACTTCGAGACTACATATATTCAGCTTTTGATGCAATATCAAAATATATAAAAAGGGCTTCATAATGTTGAAAGAAATTCTAACTTCTGACAATTATTGGCGAAGATACATCCGTTTGAATTTGGAAACAGAAACTTAAAACGTCAATTTCTCGAAATGACTTCGAGACTACATATTTTTAGCTTTTGATGCAGAATCAAAATATATAAAAAGGGCTTCATAATGTTGAAAGAAACTCAAACTGTTGACAATTATTGGCGAAGATACATCCGTTTGAATTTGGAAACAGAAACTTAAAACGTCAATTTCTCGAAATGACTTCGAGACTACATATTTTCAGCTTTTGATGCAGAGTCAAAATATATAAAAAGGGCTTCATAATGTTGAAAGAAATTCTAACTTCTGACAATTATTGGCGAAGATACATCCGTTTGATTTGGGAAATAAACTTAAAACGCCAATATCTCGAAATGACTTCGAGACTACATATTTTCAGCTTTTGATGCAGAGTCAAAATATATAAAAAGGGCGTCATAATTTTGCAAGAAATTCTAACTTCTGACAATTATTGGCGAAGATACATCCGTTTGAATTTGGAAACAGAAACTTAAAACGTCAATTTCTCGAAATGACTTCGAGACTACATATTTTCAGCTTTTGAAGCAGAGTCAAAATATATAAAAAGGGCTTCATAATGTTGAAAGAAATTCTAACTTCTGACAATTATTGGCGAAGATACATCCGTTTGAATTTGGAAACAGAAACTTAAAACGTCAATTTCTCGAAATGACTTCGAGACTACATATATTCAGCTTTTGATGCAGAATCAAAATATATAAAAAGGGCTTCATAATGTTGAAAGAAATTCTAACTTCTGACAATTATTGGCGAAGATACATCCGTTTGAATTTGGAAACAGAAACTTAAAACGTCAATTTCTCGAAATGACTTCGAGACTACATATTTTCAGCTTTTGATGCAGAGTCAAAATATATAAAAAGGGCTTCATAATGTTGAAAGAAACTCAAACTTTTGACAATTATTGGAGATGATACAACCGTATGAATTTGGAAACAGAAACTTAAAACGTCAATTTCTCGAAATGACTTCGAGACTACATATTTTCAGCTTTTGATGCAGAATCAAAATATATAAAAAGGGCTTCATAATGTTGAAAGAAATTCTGACTTCTGACAATTATTGGCGAAGATACATCCGTTTGAATTTGGAAACAGAAACTTAAAACGTCAATTTCTCGAAATGACTTCGAGACTACATATTTTCAGCTTTTGATGCAGAATCAAAATATATAAAAAGGGCTTCATAATTTTTTTCAGCTTTTGATGCAGAGTCAAAATATATAAAAAGGGCTTCATATTGTTGAAAGAAACTCTAACTTTTGACAATTATTGGCTAAGATACATCCGTTTGAATTTGGAAACAGAAACTTAAAACGTCAATTTCTCGAAATGACTTCGAGACTACATATTTTCAGCTTTTGATGCAGAATAAAAATATATAAAAAGGGCTTCATAATGTTGAAAGAAATTCTAACTTCTGACAATTATTGGCGAAGATACATCCGTTTGAATTTGGAAACAGAAACTTAAAACGTCAATTTCTCGAAATGACTTTGAGACTAGATATTTTCAGCTTTTGATGCAGAGTCAAAATATATAAAAAGGGCTTCATAATGTTGAAAGAAATTGTAACTTTTGACAATCATTAGGGAAGATACATCCGTTCGAATTCGGAACCAGACACTTAAAACGTCAATTTCCCGAAATGACTTCGGGACTACATATTTTCAGCTTTTGATGCAGAGTCAAAATATATAAAAAGGGCTTCATAATGTTGAAAGAAATTCTAACTTCTGACAATTATTGGCGAAGATACATCCGTTTGAATTTTGAAACAGAAACTTAAAACGTCAATTTCTCGAAATGACTTCGAGACTACATATTTTCAGCTTTTGATGCAGAGTCAAAATATATAAAAAGGGCTTCATAATGTTGAACGAAATTCTGACTTCTGACAATTATTGGGGAAGATACATCCGTCTGAATTGGGAAACAGAAACTTACAACGCCAATTTCTCGAAATGACTTCGAGACTACATATTTTCAGCTTTTTATGCAGAGTCAAAATATATAAAAAGGGCTTCATAATGTTGAAAGAAATTCTAACTTCTGACAATTATTGGCGAAGATACATCCGTTTGAATTTGGAAACAGAAACTTAAAACGTCAATTTCTCGAAATGACTTCGAAGACTACATATTTTCAGCTTTTGATGCAGGGTCAAAATATATAAAAAGGGCTTCATAATGTTGAAAGAAATTCTAACTTCTGACAATTATTGGCGAAGATACATCCGTTTGAATTTGGAAACAGAAACTTAAGACGTCAATTTCTCGAAATGACTTCGAGACTACATATTTTCAGCTTTTGATGCAGAATCAAAATATATAAAAAGGGGTTCATAATGTTGAAAGAAATTCTAACTTCTGACAATTATTATATACATCCGTTTGAATTTGGAAACAGAGACTTAAAACGTCGATTTCGCGAAATGACTTCGAGACTACATATTTTCAACTTTTGATGCAGAATCAAAATATATAAAAAGGGCTTCATAATGTTGAAAGAAATTATAACTTCTGACAATTATTGACGAAGATACATCCGTTTGAATTTGGAAACAAAAACTTAAAACGTCAATTTCTCGAAATGACTTCGAGACTACATATTTTCAGCTTTTGATGCAGAATCAAAATATATAAAAAGGGCTTCATAATGTTGAAAGAAATTCTAACTTCTGACAATTATTGGCGAAGATACATCCGTTTGAATTTGGAAACAGAAACTTAAAACGTCAATTTCTCGAAATGACTTCGAGACTACATATTTTCAGCTTTTGATGCAGAGTCAAAATATATAAAAAGGGCTTCATAATGTTGAAAGAAATTCTAACTTCTGACAATTATTGGCGAAGATACATCCGTTTGAATTTGGAAACAGAAACTTAAAACGTCAATTTCTCGAAATGACTTCGAGACTACATATTTTCAGCTTTTGATGCATAGTCAAAATATATAAAGAGGGCTTCATAATGTTGAAAGAAATTCTAACTTCTGACAATTATTGGCGAAGATACATCCGTTTGAATTTGGAAACAGAAACTTAAAACGTCAATTTCTCGAAATGACTTCGAGACTACATATTTTCAGCTTTTGATGCAGAATCACAATATATAAAAAGGGCTTCATAATGTTGAAAGAAATTCTAACTTCTGACAATTATTGGCGAAGATACATCCGTTTGAATTTGGAAACAGAAACTTAAAACGTCAATTTCTCGAAATGACTTCGCGACTACATATTTTCAGGTTTTGATGCAGAGTCAAAATATATAAATAGGGCTTCATAATGTTGAAAGAAATTCTGACTTCTGACAATTATTGGCGAAGATACATCCGTTTGAATTTGGGAAAAGAAACTTAAACCGCCAATATCTCGAAATGACTTCGAGACTACATATTTTCAGCTTTTGATGCAGAATCAAAATATATAAAAAGGGCTTCATAATGTTGAAAGAAATTCTAACTTCTGACAATTATTGGCGAAGATACATCCGTTTGAATTTGGAAACAGAAACTTAAAACGTCAATTTCTCGAAATGACTTCGAGACTACATATTTTCAGCTTTTGATGCAGGGTCAAAATATATAAAAAGGGCTTCATAATGTTGAAAGAAATTCCAACTTCTGACAATTATTGGCGAAGATACATCCGTTTGAATTTGGAAACAGAAACTTAAAACGTCAATTTCTCGAAATGACTTCGAGACTACATATTTTCAGCTTTTGATGCAGAGTCAAAATAAATAAAAAGGGCTTCATAATGTTGAAAGAAATTCTAACTTCTGACAATTATTGGCGAAGATACATCCGTTTGAATTTGGAAACAGAAACTTAAAACGTCAATTTCTCGAAATGACTTCGCGACTACATATTTTCAGCTTTTGATGCAGAATCAAAATATATAAAAAGGGCTTCATAATGTTGAAAGAAATTCTAACTTCTGACAATTATTGGCGAAGATACGTCCGTATGAATTTGGAAACAGAAACTTAAAACGTCAATTTCTCGAAATGACTTCGCGACCACATATATTCAGCTTTTGATGCAGAATCAAAATATATAAAAAGGGCTACATAATGTTGAAAGAAATTCTAACTTCTGACAATTATTGGCGAAGATACATCCGTTTGAATTTGGAAACAGAAACTTAAAACGTCAATTTCTCCAAATGACTTCAAGGCTACATATTTTCAGCTTTTGATGCAGAATCAAAATATATAAAAATGTTGAAAGAAATTCCAACTTCTGACAATTATTGGCGAAGATACATCCGTTTGAATTTGGAAACAGAAACTTAAAACGTCAATTTCTCGAAATGACTTCGAGACTACATATTTTCAGCTTTTGAAGCAGAGTCAAAATATATAAAAAGGGCTTCATAATGTTGAAAGAAATTCCAACTTCTAACAATTATTGGCGAAGATATATCCGTTTGAATTTGGAAACAGAAACTTAAAACGTCAATTTCTCGAAATGACTTCGCGACTACATATTTTCAGCTTTTGATGCAGAATCAAAATATATAAAAAGGGCTTCATAATGTTGAAAGAAATTCTAACTTCTGACAATTATTTGCGAAGATACGTCCGTATGAATTTGGAAACAGAAACTTAAAACGTCAATTTCTCGAAATGACTTCGCGACCACATATATTCAGCTTTTGATGCAGAATCAAAATATATAAAAAGGGCTTCATAATGTTGAAAGAAATTCTGACTTCTGACAATTATTGGCGAAGATACGTCCGTATGAATTTGGAAACAGAAACTTAGAACGTCAATTTCTCGAAATGACTTCGCGACCACATATATTCAGCTTTTGATGCAGAATCAAAATATATAAAAAGGGCTTCATAATGTTGAAAGAAATTCCAACTTCTAACAATTATTGGCGAAGATACATCCGTTTGAATTTGGGAAAAGAAACTTAAACCGCCAATATCTCGAAATGACTTCAAGGCTACATATTTTCAGCTTTTGATGCAGAGTCAAAATATATAAAAAGGGCTTCATAATGTTGAAAGAAATTCTAACTTCTAACAATTATTGGCGAAGATACATCCGTTTGAATTTGGAAACAGAAACTTAAAACGTCAATTTCTCGAAATGACTTCGAGACTACATATTTTCAGCTTTTGATGCAGAATCAAAATATATAAAAGGGGTTCATAATGTTGCAAGAAATTCTAACTTCTGACAATTATTGGCGAAGATACATCCGTTTGAATTTGGAAACAGAAACTTAAAACGTCAATTTCTCGAAATGACTTCGAGACTACATATTTTCAGCTTTTGAAGCAGAATCAAAATATATAAAAAGGGCTTCATAATGTTGAAAGAAATTCTAACTTCTGACAATTATTGGCGAAGATACATCCGTTTGAATTTGGAAACAGAAACTTAAAACGTCAATTTCTCGAAATGATTTCGCGACTACATATTTTCAGCTTTTGATGCAGAATCAAAATATATAAAAAGGGCTTCATAATGTTGAAAGAAATTCTAACTTCTGACAATTATTGGCGAAGATACATCCGTTTGAATTTGGAAACAGAAACTTAAAACGTCAATTTCTCGAAATGACTTCGAGACTACATATTTTCAGCTTTTGAAACAGAGTCAAAATATATAAAAAGGGGTTTCATAATGTTGAAAGAAATTCTAACTTCTGACAATTATTGGCGAAGATACATCCGTTTGAATTTGGAAAACAGAAACTTAAAACGTCAATTTCTCGAAATGACTTCGAGACTACATATTTTCAGCTTTTGAAGCAGAGTCAAAATATATAAACAGGGCTTCATAATGTTGAAAGAAATTCTAACTTCTGACAATTATTGGCGAAGATACATCCGTTTGAATTTGGAAACAGAAACTTAAAACGTCAATTTCTCGAAATGACTTCGAGATTACATATTTTCAGCTTTTGATGCAGAGTCAAAATATATAAAAAGGGTTTCATAATGTTGAAAGAAATTCTAACTTCTGACAATTATTGGCGAAGATACATCCGTTTGAATTTGGAAACAGAAACTTAAAACGTCAATTTCTCGAAATGACTTCGCGACTACATATTTTCAGCTTTTGATGCAGAATCAAAATATATAAAAAAGGTTTCATAATGTTGAAAGAAATTCTAACTTCTGACAATTATTGACGAAGATACATCCGTTTGAATTTGGAAACAGAAACTTAAAACGTCAATTTCTCGAAATGACTTCGAGACTACATATTTTCAGCTTTTGATGCAGAGTCAAAATATATAAAAAGGGTTTCATAATGTTGAAAGAAATTCTAACTTCTGACAATTATTGGCGAATATACATCCGTTTGAATTTGGAAACAGAAACTTAAAACGTCAATTTCTCGAAATGACTTCGAGACTACATATTTTCAGCTTTTGATGCAGAGTCAAAATATATAAAAAGGGCTTCGTAATGTTGAAAGAAATTCTAACTTCTGACAATTATTGGCGAAGATACATCCGTTTGAATTTGGAAACAGAAACTTAAAACGTCAATTTCTCGAAATGACTTCGCGACTACATATTTTCAGCTTTTGATGCAGAATCAAAATATATAAAAAGGGCTTCATAATGTTGAAAGAAATTCTAACTTCTGACAATTATTGGCGAAGATACATCCGTTTGAATTTGGAAACAGAAACTTAAAACGTCAATTTCTCGAAATGACTTCGCGACTACATATTTTCAGCTTTTGATGCATAGTCAAAATATATAAAAAGGGCTTCATAATGTTGAAAGAAATTCTAACTTCTGACAATTATTGGCGAAGATACATCCATTTGAATTTGGAAACAGAAACTTAAAACGTCAATTTCTCGAAATGACTTCGAGACTACATATTTTCAGCTTTTGATGCAGAGTCAAAATATATAAAAAGGGCTTCATAATTTTGAAAGAAATTCTAACTTCTGACAATTATTGGCGAAGATACATCCGTTTGAATTTGGAAACAGAAACTTAAAACGTCAATTTCTCGAAATGACTTCGCGACTACATATTTCAGCTTTTGATGCAGAAGTCGAAAATAATATAAAAAGGGCTTCATAATGTTGAAAGAAATTCTAACTTCTGACAATTATTGGCGAAGATACATCCGCTTGAATTTGGAAACAGAAACTTAAAACGTCAATTTCTCGAAATGACTTCGAGACTACATATATCAGCTTTTGATGCAGAGTCAAAATATATAAAAAGGGCTTCATAATGTTGAAAGAAATTCTAACTTCTGACAATTATTGGCGAAGATACATCCGTTTGAATTTGGAAACAGAAACTTAAAACGTCAATTTCTTGAAATGACTTCGAGACTACATATTTTCAGCTTTTGATGCAGAATCAAAATGTACAAAAAGGGCTTCATAATGTTGAAAGAAATTCTAACTTCTGACAATTATTGGCGAAGATACATCCGTTTGAATTTGGAAACAGAAACTTAAAACGTCAATTTCTCGAAATGACTTCGAGACTACATATTTAAGCTTTTGATGCAGAATCAAAATATATAAAAAGGGTTTCATAATGTTGAAAGAAATTCTAACTTCTGACAATTATTGGCGAAGATACATCCGTTTGAATTTGGAAACAGAAACTTAAAACGTCAATTTCTCGAAATGACTTCGAGACTACATATTTTCAGCTTTTGAAGCAGAGTCAAAATATATAAAAAGGGCTTCATAATGTTGAAAGAAATTCTAACTTCTGACAATTATTGGCGAAGATACATCCGTTTGAATTTGGAAACAGAAACTTAAAACGTCAATTTCTCGAAATGACTTCGCGACTACATATTTTCAGCTTTTGATGCAGAATCAAAATATATAAAAAGGGCTTCATAATGTTGAAAGAAATTCTAACTTCTGACAATTATTGGCGAAGATACATCCGTTTGAATTTGGAAACAGAAACTTAAAACGTCAATTTCTCGAAATGACTTCGAGACTACATATTTTCAGCTTTTGATGCAGAGTCAAAATATATAAAAAGGGTTTCATAATGTTGAAAGAAATTCTAACTTCTGACAATTATTGGCGAAGATACATCCGTTTGAATTTGGAAACAGAAACTTAAAACGTCAATTTCTCGAAATGACTTCGAGACTACATATTTTCAGCTTTTGATGCATAGTCAAAATATATAAAAAGGGCTTCATAATGTTGAAAGAAATTCTAACTTCTGACAATTATTGGCGAAGATACATCCGTTTGAATTTGGAAACAGAAACTTAAAACGTCAATTTCTCGAAATGACTTCGAGACTACATATTTTCAGCTTTTGATGCAGAGTCAAAATATATAAAAAGGGTTTCATAATGTTGAAAGAAATTCTAACTTCTGACAATTATTGGCGAAGATACATCCGGTTGAATTTGGAAACAGAAACTTAAAACGTCAATTTCTCGAAATGACTTCGCGACTACATATTTTCAGCTTTTGATGCAGAATCAAAATATATAAAAAGGGTTTCATAATGTTGAAAGAAATTCTAACTTCTGACAATTATTGGCGAAGATACATCCGTTTGAATTTGGAAACAGAAACTTAAAACGTCAATTTCTCGAAATGACTTCGCGACTACATATTTTCAGCTTTTGAAGCAGAGTCAAAATATATAAAAAGGGCTTCATAATGTTGAAAGAAATTCTAACTTCTGACAATTATTGGCGAAGATACATCCGTTTGAATTTGGAAACAGAAACTTAAAACGTCAATTTCTCGAAATGACTTCAAGACTACATATTTTAAGCTTTTGATGCAGAGTCAAAATATATAAAAAGGGCTTCATAATGTTGAAAGAAATTCTAACTTCTGACAATTATTGGCGAAGATACATCCGTTTGAATTTGGAAACAGAAACTTAAAACGTCACTTTCTCGAAATGACTTCGAGACTACATATTTTCAGCTTTTGAAGCAGAGTCAAAATATATAAAAAGGGCTTCATAATGTTGAAAGAAATTCTAACTTCTGACAATTATTGGCGAAGATACATCCGTTTGAATTTGGAAACAGAAACTTAAAACGTCAATTTCTCGAAATGACTTCGCGACTACATATTTTCAGCTTTTGATGCAGAATCAAAATATATAAAAAGGGCTTCATAATGTTGAAAGAAATTCTAACTGTTGACAATTATTGGCGAAGATACATCCGTTTGAATTTGGAAACAGAAACTTAAAACGTCAATTTCTCGAAATGACTTCGAGACTACATATTTTCAGCTTTTGATGCAGAGTCAAAATATATAAAAAGGGTTTCATAATGTTGAAAGAAATTCTAACTTCTGACAATTATTGGCGGATACATCCGTTTGAATTTGGAAACAGAAACTTAAAACGTCAATTTCTCGACATGACTTCGAGACTACATATTTTCAGCTTTTGAAGCAGAGTCAAAATATATAAAAAGGGCTTCATAATGTTGAAAGAAATTCTAACTTCTGACAATTATTGGCGAAGATACATCCGTTTGAATTTGGAAACAGAAACTTAAAACGTCAATTTCTCGAAATGACTTCGAGACTACATATTTTCAGCTTTTGATGCAGAGTCAAAATATATAAAAAGGGCTTCATAATGTTGAAAGAAATTCTAACTTCTGACAATTATTGACGAAGATACATCCGTTTGAATTTGGAAACCGAAACTTAAAACGTCAATTTCTCGAAATGACTTCGCGACTACATATTTTCATCTTTTGATGCAGAGTCAAAATATATAAAAAGGGCTTCATAATCTTGAAAGAAATTCTAACTTCTGACAATTATTGGCGAAGATACATCCGTTTGAATTTGGAAACAGAAACTTAAAACGTCAATTTCTCGAAATGACTTCGCGACTACATATTTTCAGCTTTTGATGCAGAATCAAAATATATAAAAAGGGCTTCATAATGTTGAAAGAAATTCTATTTTCTGACAATTATTGGCGAAGATACATCCGTTTGAATTTGGAAACACGAAACTTAAAACGTCAGATTTCTCGAAATGACTTCGAGACTACATATTTTCAGCTTTTGATGCATAATCAAAATATATAAAAAGGGCTTCATAATGTTGAAAGAAATTCTGACTTCTGACAATTATTGGCGAAGATACATCCGTTTGAATTTGGAAACAGAAACTTAAAACGTCGATTTCTCGAAATGACTTCGCGACTACATATTTTCAGCTTTTGATGCAGAATCAAAATATATAAAAAGGGCTTCATAATGTTGAAAGAAATTCTAACTTCTGACAATTATTGGCGAAGATACATCCGTTTGAATTTGGAAACAGAAACTTAAAACGTCAATTTCTCGAAATGACTTCGAGACTACATATTTTCAGCTTTTGATGCAGAATCAAAATATATAAAAAGGGCTTCATAATGTTGAAAGAAATTCTAACTTCTGACAATTATTGGCGAAGATACATCCGTTTGAATTTGGAAACAGAAACTTAAAACGTCAATTTCTCGAAATGACTTCGAGACTACATATTTTCAGCTTTTGATGCAGGGTCAAAATATATAAAAAGGGCTTCATAATGTTGAAAGAAATTCTAACTTCTGACAATTATTGGCGAAGATACATCCGTTTGAATTTGGAAACAGAAACTTAAAACGTCAATTTCTCGAAATGACTTCGAGACTACATATTTTCAGCTTTTGAAGCAGAGTCAAAATATATAAAAAGGGCTTCATAATGTTGAAAGAAATTCTAACTTCTGACAATTATTGGCGAAGATACATCCGCTTGAATTTGGAAACAGAAACTTAAAACGTCAATTTCTCGAAATGACTTCGCGACTACATATTTTCAGCTTTTGATGCAGAGTCAAAATATATAAAAAGGGCTTCATAATGTTGAAAGAAATTCTAACTTCTGACAATTATTGGCGAAGATACATCCGTTTGAATTTGGAAACAGAAACTTAAAACGTCGATTTCTCGAAATGACTTCGAGACTACATATTTTCAACTTTTGATGCACAGTCAAAATATATAAAAAGGGCTTCATAATGTTGAAAGAAATTCTAACTTCTGATAATTATTGGCGAAGATACATCCGTTTGAATTTGGAAACAGAAACTTAAAACGTCAATTTCTCGAAATGACTTCGAGACTACATATTTTCAGCTTTTGATGCAGATTCAAAATATATAAAAAGGGCTTCATAATGTTGAAAGAAATTCTAACTTCTGACAATTATTGGCAAAGATACATCCGTTTGAATTTGGAAACCGAAACTTAAAACGTCGATTTCTCGAAATGACTTTGAGACTACATATTTTCAACTTTTGATGCACAGTCAAAATATATAAAAAGGGCTTCATAATGTTGAAAGAAATTCTAACTTCTGACAATTATTGGCGAAGATACATCCGTTTGAATTTGGAAACAGAAACTTAAAACGTCAGTTTCGCGAAATGACTTCGAGACTACATATTTTCAGCTTTTGATATAGAATCAAAATATATAAAAAGGGCTTCATAATGTTGAAAGAAATTCTAACTTCTGACAATTATTGGCGAAGATACATCCGTTTGAATTTGGAAACCGAAACTTAAAACGTCGATTTCTCGAAATGACTTTGAGACTACATATTTTCAGCTTTTGATGCATAGTCAAAATATATAAAAAGGGCTTCATAATGTTGAAAGAAATTCTATTTTCTGACAATTATTGGCGAAGATACATCCGTTTGAATTTGGAAACAGAAACTTAAAACGTCAATTTCGCGAAATGACTTCGAGACTACATATT
Source organism: Drosophila grimshawi (assembly GCF_018153295.1). Classification (NCBI taxonomy): domain Eukaryota; kingdom Metazoa; phylum Arthropoda; class Insecta; order Diptera; family Drosophilidae; genus Drosophila; species Drosophila grimshawi. The sequence continues at coordinate 1,393 of NW_025063842.1, read as the reverse complement.
TTCAGCTTTTGATGCAGAATCAAAATATATAAAAAGGGCATCATAATGTTGAAAGAAATTCTAACTTCTGACAATTATTGGCGAAGATACATCCATTTGAATTTGGAAACAGAAACTTTAAACGTCGATTTCTCGAAATGACTATGAGACTACATATTTTCAACTTTTGATGCATAGTCAAAATATATAAAAAGGGCTTCATAATGTTGAAAGAAATTCTAACTTCTGACAATTATTGGCGAAGATACATCCGTTTGAATTTGGAAACAGAAACTTAAAACGTCAATTTCGCGAAATGACTTCGGAACTACATATTTTCAGCTTTTGATGCATAGTCAAAATATATAAAAAGGGCATCATAATGTTGAAAGAAATTCTAACTTCTGACAATTATTGGCGAAGATACATCCGTTTGAATTTGGAAACAGAAACTTAAAACGTCAATTTCTCGAAATGACTTCGAGACTACATATTTTCAGCTTTTGATGCAGAGTCAAAATATATAAAAAGGGCTTCGTAATGTTGAAAGAAATTCTAACTTCTGACAATTATTGGCGAAGATACATCCGTTTGAATTTGGAAACAGAAACTTAAAACGTCAATTTCTCGAAATGACTTCGCGACTACATATTTTCAGCTTTTGAAGCAGAGTCAAAATATATAAAAAGGGCTTCATAATGTTGAAAGAAATTCTAACTTCTGACAATTATTGGCGAAGATACATCCGTTTGAATTTGGAAACAGAAACTTAAAACGTCAATTTCTCGAAATGACTTCGAGACTACATATTTTCAGCTTTTGATGCAGGGCCAAAATATATAAAAAGGGCATCATAATGTTGAAAGAAATTCTAACTTCTGACAATTATTGGCGAAGATACATCCGTTTGAATTTGGAAACAGAAACTTAAAACGTCAGTTTCGCGAAATGACTTCGAGACTACATATTTTCAGCTTTTGATGCAGAATCAAAAATATATAAAAACGGGCTTTCATAATGTTGAAAGAAATTCTAACTTCTGACAATTATTGGCGAAGATACATCCGTTTGAATTTTGGAAACAGAAACTTATAACGTCAATTTCTCGAAAATGACTTCGAGACTACATATTTTCAGCTTTTGATGCAGAGTCAAAATATATAAAAAGGGCTTCATAATGTTGAAAAAAATTCTAACTTCTGACAATTATTGGCGAAGATACATCCGTTTGAATTTGGAAACAGAAACTTAAAACGTCAATTTCTCGAATTGACTTCGCGACTACATATTTTCAGCTTTTGATGCAGAGTCAAAATATATAAAAAGGCCTTCATAATGTTGAAAGAAATTCTGACTTCTGCCAATTATTGGCGAAGATACATCCGTTTGAATTTGGAGACCGAAACTTAAAACG
>NW_025063841.1:0-5690 GCF_018153295.1 Drosophila grimshawi | reverse complement strand
CGAAGATATGGCCATTTATTTCAAGGTAGACCCTATTTAATGCTTTCCATATATTTTTCTATTTATCGAAGAATATCCCTTAATATCTTTCTTAGATGAGTCGGAAGTCAAATTATTTTAATGCAGTTTTGTTTCAAAGATCGAGTGAATTCTAAAAACACCTTTATAATTGAAATGGGGCAATTTTTGACGAAGATATGGCCATTTATTTCAAGGTAGACCCTATTTAATGCTTTCCATATATTTTCTATTTATCGAAGAATATCCCTTAATATCTTTCTTAGATGAGTCGGAAGTCAAATTATTTTAATGCAGTTTTGTTCCAAAGATCAAGCGAATTCTAAAAACACCTTTATAATTGAAATGGGGCAATTTTTGACGAAGATATGGCCATTTATTTCAAGGTAGACCCTATTTAATGCTTTCCATATATTTTCTATTTATCGAAGAATATCCCTTAATATCTTTCTTAGATGAGTCGGAAGTCAAATTATTTTTTAATGCAGTTTTGTTCCAAAGATCAAGTGAATTCTAAAAACACCTTTATAATTGAAATGGGGCAATTTTTGACGAAGATATGGCCATTTATTTCAAGGTAGACCCTATTTAATGCTTTCCATATATTTTCTATTTATCGAAGAATATCCCTTAATATCTTTCTTAGATGAGTCGGAAGTCAAATTATTTTAATGCAGTTTTGTTCCAAAGATCGAGTGAATTCTAAAAACACCTTTATAATTGAAATGGGGCAATTTTTGACGAAGATATGGCCATTTATTTCAAGGTAGACCCTATTTAATGCTTTCCATATATTTTCTATTTATCGAAGAATATCCCTTAATATCTTTCTTAGATGAGTCGGAAGTCAAATTATTTTAATGCAGTTTTGTTTCAAAGATCAAGCGAATTCTAAAAACACCTTTATAATTGAAATGGGGCAATTTTTGACGAAGATATGGCCATTTATTTCAAGGTAGACCCTATTTAATGCTTTCCATATATTTTCTATTTATCGAAGAATATCCCTTAATATCTTTCTTAGATGAGTCGGAAGTCAAATTATTTTATGCAGTTTTCTTCCAAAGATCGAGTGAATTCTAAAAACACCTTTATAATTGAAATGGGGGCAATTTTTGACGAAGATATGGCCATTTATTTCAAGGTAGACCCTATTTAATGCTTTCCATATATTTTCTATTTATCGAAGAATATCCCTTAATATCTTTCTTAGATGAGTCGGAAGTCAAATTATTTTAATGCAGTTTTGTTCCAAAGATCAAGCGAATTCTAAAAACACCTTTATAATTGAAATGGGGGCAATTTTTGACGAAGATATGGCCATCTATTTCAAGGTAGACCCTATTTAATGCTTTTCCATATATTTTCTATTTATCGAAGAATATCCCTTAATATCTTCTTAGATGAGTCGGAAGTCAAATTATTTTAATGCAGTTTTGTTCCAAAGATCGAGTGAATTCTAAAAACACCTTTATAATTGAAATGGGGCAATTTTTGACGAAGATATGGCCATTTATTTCAAGGTAGACCCTATTTAATGCTTTCCATATATTTTCTATTTATCGAAGAATATCCCTTAATATCTTTCTTAGATGAGTCGGAAGTCAAATTATTTTAATGCAGTTTTGTTCCAAAGATCGAGTGAATTCTAAAAACACCTTTATAATTGAAATGGGGCAATTTTTGACGAAGATATGGCCATTTATTTCAAGGTAGACCCTATTTAATGCTTTCCATATATTTTCTATTTATCGAAGAATATCCCTTAATATCTTTCTTAGATGAGTCGGAAGTCAAATTATTTTAATGCAGTTTTGTTCCAAAGATCGAGTGAATTCTAAAAACACCTTTATAATTGAAATGGGGCAATTTTTGACGAAGATATGGCCATTTATTTCAAGGTAGACCCTATTTAATGCTTTCCATATATTTTCTATTTATCGAAGAATATCCCTTAATATCTTTCTTAGATGAGTCGGAAGTCAAATTATTTTAATGCAGTTTTGTTCCAAAGATCAAGTGAATTCTAAAAACACCTTTATAATTGAAATGGGGCAATTTTTGACGAAGATATGGCCATTTATTTCAAGGTAGACCCTATTTAATGCTTTCCATATATTTTCTATTTATCGAAGAATATCCCTTAATATCTTTCTTAGATGAGTCGGAAGTCAAATTATTTTAATGCAGTTTTGTTCCAAAGATCAAGTGAATTCTAAAAACACCTTTATAATTGAAATGGGGCAATTTTTGACGAAGATATGGCCATTTATTTCAAGGTAGACCCTATTTAATGCTTTCCATATATTTTCTATTTATCGAAGAATATCCCTTAATATCTTTCTTAGATGAGTCGGAAGTCAAATTATTTTAATGCAGTTTTGTTCCAAAGATCAAGTGAATTCTAAAAACACCTTTATAATTGAAATGGGGCAATTTTTGACGAAGATATGGCCATTTATTTCAAGGTAGACCCTATTTAATGCTTTCCATATATTTTCTATTTATCGAAGAATATCCCTTAATATCTTTCTTAGATGAGTCGGAAGTCAAATTATTTTAATGCAGTTTTGTTCCAAAGATCAAGTGAATTCTAAAAACACCTTTATAATTGAAATGGGGCAATTTTTGACGAAGATATGGCCATTTATTTCAAGGTAGACCCTATTTAATGCTTTCCATATATTTTCTATTTATCGAAGAATATCCCTTAATATCTTTCTTGAATGAGTCGGAAGTCAAATTATTTTAATGCAGTTTTGTTCCAAAGATCGAGTGAATTCTAAAAACACCTTTATAATTGAAATGGGGCAATTTTTGACGAAGATATGGCCATTTATTTCAAGGTAGACCCTATTTAATGCTTTCCATATATTTTCTATTTATCGAAGAATATCCCTTAATATCTTTCTTAGATGAGTCGGAAGTCAAATTATTTTAATGCAGTTTTGTTTTCCAAAGATTAAGTGAATTCTAAAAACACCTTTATAATTGAAATGGGGCAATTTTTGACGAAGATATGGCCATTTATTTCAAGGTAGACCCTATTTAATGCTTTCCATATATTTTCTATTTATCCGAAGAATATCCCTTAATATCTTTCTTAGATGAGTCGGAAGTCAAATTATTTTAATGCAGTTTTGTTCCAAAGATCAAGCGAATTCTAAAAACACCTTTATAATTGAAATGGGGCAATTTTTGACGAAGATATGGCCATTTTATTTCAAGGTAGACCCTATTTAATGCTTTCCATATATTTTCTATTTATCGAAGAATATCCCTTAATATCTTTCTTAGATGAGTCGGAAGTCAAATTATTTTAATGCAGTTTTGTTCCAAAGATCAAGTGAATTCTAAAAACACCTTTATAATTGAAATGGGGCAATTTTTGACGAAGATATGGCCATTTATTTCAAGGTAGACCCTATTTAATGCTTTCCATATATTTTCTATTTATCGAAGAATATCCCTTAATATCTTTCTTAGATGAGTCGGAAGTCAAATTATTTTAATGCAGTTTTTTTTCCAAAGATCAAGTGAATTCTAAAAACACCTTTATAATTGAAATGGGGCAATTTTTGACGAAGATATGGCCATTTATTTCAAGGTAGACCCTATTTAATGCTTTCCATATATTTTCTATTTATCGAAGAATATCCCTTAATATCTTTCTTAGATGAGTCGGAAGTCAAATTATTTTAATGCAGTTTTGTTCCAAAGATCAAGTGAATTCTAAAAACACCTTTATAATTGAAATGGGGCAATTTTTGACGAAGATATGGCCATTTATTTCAAGGTAGACCCTATTTAATGCTTTCCATATATTTTCTATTTATCGAAGAATATCCCTTAATATCTTTCTTAGATGAGTCGGAAGTCAAATTATTTTAATGCAGTTTTGTTCCAAAGATCAAGTGAATTCTAAAAACACCTTTATAATTGAAATGGGGCAATTTTTGACGAAGATATGGCCATTTATTTCAAGGTAGACCCTATTTAATGCTTTCCATATATTTTCTATTTATCGAAGAATATCCCTTAATATCTTTCTTAGATGAGTCGGAAGTCAAATTATTTTAATGCAGTTTTGTTCCAAAGATCGAAGTGAATTCTAAAAACACCTTTATAATTGAAATGGGGCAATTTTTGACGAAGATATGGCCATTTATTTCAAGGTAGACCCTATTTAATGCTTTCCATATATTTTCTATTTATCGAAGAATATCCCTTAATATCTTTCTTAGATGAGTCGGAAGTCAAATTATTTTAATGCAGTTTTGTTCCAAAGATCAAGTGAATTCTAAAAACACCTTTATAATTGAAATGGGGCAATTTTTGACGAAGATATGGCCATTTATTTCAAGGTAGACCCTATTTAATGCTTTCCATATATTTTTCTATTTATCGAAGAATATCCCTTAATATCTTTCTTAGATGAGTCGGAAGTCAAATTATTTTAATGCAGTTTTGTTCCAAAGATCAAGTGAATTCTAAAAACACCTTTATAATTGAAATGGGGCAATTTTTGACGAAGATATGGCCATTTATTTCAGGTAGACCCTATTTAATGCTTTCCATATATTTTCTATTTATCGAAGAATATCCCTTAATATCTTTCTTAGATGAGTCGGAAGTCAAATTATTTTAATGCAGTTTTGTTCCAAAGATCAAGTGAATTCTAAAAACACCTTTATAATTGAAATGGGGCAATTTTTGACGAAGATATGGCCATTTATTTCAAGGTAGACCCTATTTAATGCTTTCCATATATTTTCTATTTATCGAAGAATATCCCTTAATATCTTTCTTAGATGAGTCGGAAGTCAAATTATTTTAATGCAGTTTTGTTCCAAAGATCAAGCGAATTCTAAAAACACCTTTATAATTGAAATGGGGCAATTTTTGACGAAGATATGGCCATTTATTTCAAGGTAGACCCTATTTAATGCTTTCCATATATTTTCTATTTATCGAAGAATATCCCTTAATATCTTTCTTAGATGAGTCGGAAGTCAAATTATTTTAATGCAGTTTTTGTTCCAAAGATTAAGCGAATTCTAAAAACATCCTTTATAATTGAAATGGGGCAATTTTTGACGAAGATATGGCCATTTATTTCAAGGTAGACCCTATTTAATGCTTTCCATATATTTTCTATTTATCGAAGAATATCCCTTAATATCTTTCTTAGATGGAGTCGGAAGTCAAATTATTTTAATGCAGTTTTGTTCCAAAGATCAAGTGAATTCTAAAAACACCTTTATAATTGAAATGGGGCAAATTTTGACTGAAGATATGGCCATTTATTTCAAGGTAGACCCTATTTAATGCTTTCCATATATTTTCTATTTATCGAAGAATATCCCTTAATATCTTTCTTAGATGAGTCGGAAGTCGGAATTATTTTAATGCAGTTTTGTTCCAAAGATCGAGCAGAGGCGAAATTCTAAAAATACCTTTATAATTTGCAATGGGGCAGTAAATTTTGGACGAAGCTCCATGGGCATTATTTCAGGGTAGGCAGGACTATTTAATGTTCGCCATATATTTTTTTCTATTAATCGAAGAATATCCCTTAATATCTTTCTTAGATGAGTCGGAAGTCAAATTATTTTAATGCATAAAGATCCGAGTTAATTCTAAAAACACCTTTATAATTGAAATATGGCAAT